>NW_026683620.1:0-30721 GCF_030247195.1 Topomyia yanbarensis | reverse complement strand
TTGACCCGACACGTAAAAATCAATTATTTTACCAACAGTAGCAGTATAGTGATAACGATTTTTAATGTATTTAATCAATTCCTCTATTATACCTAGAAAGCATCTGCTTGATACCAAATCAGTCGTTAGTTTCATTCCAATTTGGTAAACCACGGTCTGCTACACGAACGGAACACAACTCGTCTACGTCAACGTTCGCGCGCGGATCAATAATTCTCGAGTACTTTTTCAAATGGACGTAAGTAACAATGAGAGATTCTCTTTGAGGTCTTTCTCTTCTGTTCATTACTCGGCCATTTCAACATTTACTACTCTACTCTTTCCATAATATTGTAGTAAAAACCGTCGGCTTTCGATATGTACTGGAAAATTAGTACAAAGTGTTGTAATGACGTCGTAATAAACGAAAGAGAAAGTAAACAAAGAGAGGCTCTCAATGTTACTTACGTCCATTTGAAAAAGTACTCGAGAATTTGGCAATCGTTTTACGTACAAAGGTACACAGTGTTATTTCGGCACTATATCTTCTATCCGAAAAGGGTTGCTGAGTGATAGAATCAGAATGGTCGGTGCGTAGTTTCCGGATTCGGTCTGAACCATTCCAAATTGGCCTGCGGAGCGAACACGCTGGTGTAAACAAAAAAGATTCGCTCGTGAACAAACAGCGTCGAATCGCGCATCGGCCAACTCTCTCGAGACGAATGATCCAAAGCAGCAGACTTCATCGTGCTGACTGGTGCTGGTATCTAGTATACCGACTGAATTCGCATAATTGACGTAGTTGTGTTCAATGTTGTTACGTCAAATATGCAAATTTGGGCAATACGGTGTAGCCGCTGCGCTTTTCGGGTTTCAAATTGTTTGGCCAGACTCAGAGCGTAACGTTCAGGAATGAGATGGTTATAGTTTCGATGGATTGTTTGCGCTGAGGATGGTCTACAATGATGTATGTCTAATTTATGCTCGTTCATTTGAACAAAACTTTACACTACGGAATCATGAACTGATGGAAATGATATACACAGTCCTGCGGAATCAATCACAGTATTGAAGGACGTGCATAAACTTCCATCGATATGTGTGTTTTGGGCAGAAAGCTCTCGAATTCAGCGCACACCTGGTGGATGTTATACTTGGCTCGCTTCGTCAGCATCTCTTATCATTAAATTTTTATACGGTGATTCACCCAGCAACGCTTTCGTTGAGAATGAAATTTTTGCCTTTTTGTAAGAGAACACGAATCTGTTGGTGGTGTTAATCATGCTGAAATAGCTTACAAAATTAACTATTTGTTAGCTTACTTTTCGAAGTGTTTATTACATAAACATTTGACCAAATTTGTACCGAGAATAAAAGAAAATAGGGATCTAAGGAGATTGATTTAGATATGGTGTTTCTCAACAATTTTCTTCTAAAAATTAGTCTGAATCCTCATCCCTATTCGTTCGAAATCAGCTTGGATCCGTAACATCCTTCAGGTTATTGGTCACATTTTAATACTTCCAGCGTAATATTTAAAGCTTTGTTGCTTAAGAAAGCTTGCAATCTCTATCTTTATTCGGAAAAGATTTTTTTTTCGCGGACCCTATGAGTCTGAGGATTAGATATACGCGTCGTTGTATTTTTGAAGGGCCTTGGTGAAAGCGCAATGTTTGACCCACGGCGGCGCACATTGGAATCAATCCAGAACAAGGGGATGAGGTCCACAATGTCCTCATAGCGGTTTCCAACCTCATATTACAACACAAACAAAACAAGTCTTTCGAAATTATTTTTTTTTAGAATTGTCCTACTGGAGCTGTAGAGCAAGGATAGAAACAATCACTACAATTGCAGACGAGACGATTACATCAATTGTAGTTATGCGAAGTCAACTGACTTGCTAGGGGCATGGCCAAAAAGACGCTGTGCTACAATACCATTTTTTGTTGTCCGTAGCAGGTTGTGTCATAAGATCTTCTACTAATCTGTCATAAGAACTTCTACTAAAAATCATTTGTCGAGCTCCAATCTAATTTGATGTGTGTGATGTAATTGTGTAGGTTTCAGAAGACAACACTATTGTTTTCTACTGTTTCCCCAAATAGCGTTTTCGCAATTTAGTATTCATCGGAGCCGCTCATGGAAACAATTGTAATATTACATCCTAGTTAGCAAAGGAAATTGTTGTAGTCTCGCGAAAATTTTCAAAATGTTTGTATTTTGAAAAAACTTTAACTAATTTATGTTCAAACCATGCTTTCCCCTGAAGATGAACGGAAATCCCTTCGAAACGTTAATCTATGGGAAGGCGTGAAAACTACATCAATTGCAATTTAATTCAATTCTATAATGCGCATTTTTATACTCTAGTAGTCCTTGTGTCCCAGTCTCAGAAAAATATGTGACTTAACTGAGTAATATGGGTGCTTGAATAACAAAAATCCACGTGTGTTTTTAAACTCCTTGTATCACAATTAAATGTTTGCAGTATTTTACAACTCTATGTCAATACTACGTTTTACATTTCTTATAAAAGAAATGTATAGAATTCGCTCAAACTTTCAAGATTTTTTGTGAGGCCCGGGGGGCCGAGTCTTATGTACCAATCGACTCAGCTCGACGATTTGGGACAATGTGTGTGTGTGTCTGTGTGTATGTAACGGACAAATTCTCAGTCGTGTTTCTTGACAATGGCTGAACCGATCTTATCCAAACCAATTGCAAACAAAAGGCCTCACACCCAGACAGAACGCTATTAATTTGTTTTAGATTTTGATATTTAGTTCCTAAGATATGGATGTTTGAATGTCCAAAAAAGGCACTTTTGCAGTTTTTTTTTCAATTTCTGTCGAAATTGACAACATAGCTAAACATTTTATACATCTCTAGACAGCTTAAACAAATACCTTTCGAACTAATTATAGTATGTTGAAATCGGACTATTAGCGAAGGAGATATTAAACATTGAATACGAATGACAAATTCTTGCTGTTTCTCAATATCTAGAAATAATACCGAAAACATGAAATTGACTATTACTACCAAAATGGCTAAGTTGAGGTCAATAGCATCTTCGGAGAAGTTATTGTATTTAAGAATCTCTTTCTTTTGACATTATGTTTTCACTGATTAATCCCCCTTTAAGTGAGATATTTTCATTAATTTTCTTTTAAGTAATTGTATTGAGGTGATGCCTTCTACAAATTTATAGCTCTTTCTTTTTCGAATAACTTTACTGAAGACATAAAGTGTCTGTCTTATATGCTTAAAAAGTTATAGCATGTTATTTATCGTTCAATATTGTCAGGCTTGTTATTTGCTCACACAATGTGCCATAAAGAGAGAAATACACCGATGAAAATAGAGTACCACAAAAACACTGCGATGTGCAGAACGACCGCACAAAGAGAAACTTGAAAACGAAAAAGAGAAAGAACTGCGCACCAAGAGCTGCACAATTTTGTTCAAAGAGTCACCTTGAAGAGCCAATTTTTTGCCTCCCCTCACTGGCAAGCAGGTAGGAAGGCGAATCAAACTACAATTCAGATAAAGTTTGATCGGAAGAATGTTTTTAAAATGTTTTTTGGCTGCCTTCTCAGCTTCTGTGCGCGTGAGACCAAGATCCATACTAAAGAGCCTCTTTATTTCTACTCTTTGAGGTGTGCAGGTGTGAGTAGAATGCACTTATGGGGGCAACACACATCGGAATGAAGAGGCTTATTGTAAAAGAGAAGAGCTGTGGTTCGCATGAACAGTGTAAAGAGAGTTTTTTATTCTTCTCTTTATTTGCTCTGAGGTGCATTACATTTCTGAATATAGTAATGATCCGTTTTAATATACCAGCTGAATTTCATTTCGATAAAACGGAAAAGGATAATATCAGGACATATTTTGTATTTCATTTTCTACCTACCACCGTTTGGATTAAGCACCAAATAATTTCAAGTTGTCTGATTGTGTCTTGATCATTTATCAATTTGCAATCTTTCATTTGCCAGTACCTTCTGACAGCTAATTTTCTAACTTATGACCCTTTGATCGATCTAAAATATATCTCGGAAAACGAGAACCGAAAAAAATGATTACAAGTGTGTGGAAACAAAGTTATTTTAAAGTCGTCCACGCGAAACTTCTTCGAATACTGTCTACTTGGGGGATTATTTTTGAGGAAATCTTTTTTCTATTGCATCGAACTACACCAACTGCGCCATTTTTGGTAGTTTGTTAAGAGAATAATTTCACGGTTTCTTTCAAAATTTGGCGAGCTTACTCCCATTCGTTCATTCGTTTGGGTAGTTTATGTGAAAAAAGTGTCCCAAATTAATAGGTACAATGAAGGGGGCAGACTGCTTTGGGAGACAAAAAGAGGCTTGTTTTCGTGATTTTTTGAAAGGGAAAGAAACGTCCTAACTTTTTGAAAATTCATGTGTACTCGTTCACATATTTGAGAAGTTAAAATAAAAATTTTCCTTGGGAAAGTTCACAATATGGTGGAGTAAAGGAATATTTCCTTACTGGAAAAGTACAGCTGGTAGATATGGTCGAAATCAATGAAACAACAAAATTTCCAATTTACATAAGTATATCTTCTGTTTTTCTGTACCCGGTCTTCTAGAAATTACATTTTTTTAAATGAATTTTTGATATTAACGTGCCACAGAAATGGTTAAAATGTTTGTCCAGTCTATCTTCTGATCTCGCACAAAGCAGAACCAAAAAAATCGCGACGCTATATCAGACTGTAGGCACCAGTGAAGCAAACCAGCCTTTTGTTCTATATCAGTGCAAAAACATTATTATATCGTTGCACCTGGCTGCGGAGTGAAAAGAGTCTGCCAAATGAAACAAAAGTGCTCATGCTACGGGATAAAATGATTTCGATCGACTTTAATAAACCTCGTGTTACACCCACAGTTCAGGAAGTGGAACTATTAGTTAAAGTTAAAATGGAGCAAAATCTCGCTGAAGCTACATACATTCAGCTACAGGCACAGGCCGAAAACTTCATTGCAAAGAACAACATGCAACACGAGGTCGAATTTAATAGCACCAGATTCAAGATTCCCGTGCATATGGAGAACGACATGGTGGACGTACGTATCCATGATTTGGCACCGCGCACTAGTGTACATTACATCACACGAATTATGTCGCAATACGGGAAGTGGAATCTATTACAAATGACACTTGGAGAAATATTTTCACCGGCATTCCCAACGGCATTCGTATTGTGAGCATGCGAGTGACTAAACCGATACCTTCTTACATGAATCTTGAATGCAAATCACAGAAGGAAGGCGTAACCTACGAGCAAACAACGCTAATCATATATCCCGGCCAGACTCCAACATGTCAATTCTGTAACCATACAGCCCACTACGGGAAAACTTGCGCTGAAGCAACTAGTCAAAACTCATCTGCTACAGCCAACTAGAGGAGTGTGCCGCGCTGCCGATTCCAGGTAAAAATCGGTGGCGCGCCGGCGTCACGCCGATGTGCTTACTATTTTTACATGCAACCGACGGCGCGGCGCGGCGCGGCGGCGTGGCGCACACCTCTAGAGCCAACTTTAACAAGCAGCCACCGACACTCACCGATAAATCAAAAACAACAATCCAATTAACCAATAATGCAGGTACAACGACCACGACAACCGCTCCCAAACCAATAACTAGCATCACCAATAACGAAGCAAATACCGATGAAGACCCGTAAGAACAACAAACAAAACAGAAACTCTGATCGTCAATAGCAAGAAAGCAGTACCGATGATGACATGGACGGGAACGATAACGCGAGAGATGGCAGACTGAAAAGCGGCTTCACCGCCAAGGAAACGGATCCCAACACGCAGCAGCAAGCTGCGTCTGGCAGACAGATATTCTTAGTATTTTTTTATTTTTACTTATTGTTAACCCTCCGGAAGTCGCGCTTATGGCTTATTGAACGAGCAGCCGCTGGTGTCCTAAGACGATTTCGCTAGATTTTCAGAGCAGCGTGCACTCAGTGCACTAGCGCGACTGCCGGAAGGTTAAAACTTAAAAGTTGTTGTGGTAACGCATTGAGCCGTGTCAAATGTCACAATGTTTGTTAGAATCGTAAATAATTACCTACATCGTTGTGATATATTATTCGTTTTATCTATCGCCATAAGTAAAAAAACTCGATTTTTTCGATCTTGTGTAGCAGGCCACCTCGTTGAGGGTTTATATATGTAGCGGATCGACAAAATTTAGAAAATTACATTATTTTCTCTAAACAAAATTGCAAAATTTTATTGAGGGTTACAGCACTGTAGAACACGAAAACATAAGAATATTTCAGAAATTTTAGTTGATGCAATGTAAAGATGAATCGAGACCCCGTAAAATGCTAGTTATAATACTTGTTTTGATGTACAAAAACTAAAAGTGTCAAGTGCTTTCAACATAAAATTGCGGCTGGACAGTATTTTCCCACAGGCTAGTTCTTTTAGAAAAGCTCCACCGCAGAAAATCTATCTTCCCTAATTCTTTACCTAGAGCCAAAAACAAAAGTTTTTTTCGATTCGTTAGAACGATAGAAAGCGACGATATTTTAATTTTTCGCAAAATGGCAATGCTGAACATTTCATAAAAATCGATTCAAAATTGCTTATTTAATAAAAAGTGCAATAAAAATGAAATGCTACGTGCGTCGCTAGAGAAAGCAATTTCGAAAACATTGTAAAAATTTCAGAGCGATAAAAAATATTTGTTTGAGTTATATTTTCTGCCACCGCAAGAAAGTGGTTTAGAGAAAAGCACAATTAAAGTTTTTAGTACACATAGCGGTAAGCTTGAAGCTAGTTGGTTCCGCCACATGGTACTATCTTTGATTTTAGGCCTGAGTTTAGTCCGGTCTAAGACGTTAGTACCTATCTTTGCAGAAATGGCTGCATCCTGAAGCCAAATGAAAACAGTGTAAAAGGCCGCCATGTTCCTCTTGCATACATCTCAATAATTTCAATCAACTTTTCGACCTTTATGTGCAATATTATGGCCCACGTTGCACACAAACCATATGAGGGAAAGTAAGCAAGTTTTATCCCGTATGAAAAACAGATATAATAGAGTTTTAAATGCTACTTTTTTGATATGCTTTATTGTCCTATCTATAAGGTGCTACACGCTCATTTCAAAACGCCACGTCGAAGAGTTATATTTCAGGTTAGCGGAAGTCGAATCATTTTGAAACAAACTGTAGAAAGAAATTTAATAATTGGATGCAGAGATGCATTAAATAAAAATTGATTTCGTTTGTTAGTTTACTTATAGGTATCAAAATGAGTGAAGCTGTTTAATTGGACCACAATTTTTTATTTAGTTTAACAAGAGGAAAGAAAAGAATATATAATAACAATTTGTACCCTTTTCTAGTTATATTTTCTCACAAAGAACACAATAAGCAAGTGGAAGTTTACTTACATTTTTACTGCTTTCGAAAGAGTTCAAACTATGATAAAATAAAAGATTGTTAATAAAGCCAACCCATACAACCTAAGTAACACTTTTAAATTGACGGCAAACAATCTGCTACAAATATTCTCATTTTAATCGTTATTTAAATAATATCGAAGCTTGCTTATATTGTTTCACTATTTATAATTTATCAGATCTTAGACGATTAGCATTTCCACTGTAGAACAAATTGTCGTTTAATTCTTAGTGATAGAATAGAAATGTACAGGGTATGAAAGAAGTTGTGCAAGTTTAGACTGGATAAAATGACAAAAGTGTGCCATTAAATAGCCTTAGGTTATGCAATTAGTAGGTTTTCTGCACGATTTTCCTGTTTTCGATTAAAAAACCAGCAAAATCAAAGAAGCGATGGAGCAAAGGTATAAATTTAGCAAAAAGTGGACTATTTAGTAGATTTTTCGTATTTAGTGCGACAGAATAATGAACAACGGTATAAATAGACATGGAATGCACTGATATAATAGTAAAACAGTATTTATAAGAGCTGAAAATGCTAGTTGCACGAGCCACAATAAATACATGAGAAGAACACGTTATTGTTTTTTGTTTATTTCTCAAGCTGCTATAGATGTACGATTATCAAACTTTGACAGTGTATGTTTACTATGGCGGACTTCCAACTGACATTATCCTTTTTTAGAAATTTTCAGCAGTTTTCGATATAAGTACGGGGTGCATTTTGCCCCGGGGGTGCGTTTTACCCCATCTTCCCCTAATTGTTCTCAGGGGTCCCAACCGATCTGTCTACAGAACTCCCTTTGCAATGCCCACGCTAGAACGAATTTTGGCTGATGTGCAGATCAAGCGCATAATAGAGAAACTTGAAAACGAAAAAGAGAAAGAGCTGTGCACCAAGAGATGCCCAATTTCTCACAAAGAGTAACATTGAAGAGCCACTTGTTTGTACCTTTCCTCTCTGGCAAACAGGAAGAAAGGCGAATAAAACTACAATTCAGAAAAAGTTTGATCGGAAAAAACGTTATTAATAAATTTATTGGTTGCCTTCTCAGTTTCCGTGCGCGTAGGGCCAAGATACACACTAAATTACCTCTCATTACTACTCTGTTATGTGTACAGCCATGGAGTAAAATGCACTAATTGAAGGAACACATGTCGGAGTGAAGAGGTTTACTATAAAACAGAAGAGCGGCGGCTCACATGAAATGTGCAAAGAGCGTTTTTATTCTTCTCTTTATGTGCTCCGAGGTGCATACTATCCCTGACGAATTCTATAGAATTTATGAGATTCTCCTAATCACGATTCAGATAAGTAAGGGTTCGTCACTAATCTAAACCCTTGTTGCTACATAGCCTTTCGACGTTTTTGTACACCGTTTTATATTAAACACTGCAAATAAATGCTACATTAAATTCAACAAAATAAAAAGTATACAATTGTGTAAAATAACTGTATTTAGAGCTATGAAATAATGTCACTCTCACTGTTAGATTGATTAATTGCGTCATTATAATTATTTACAATGCTTCAACATTTCATATTAGTCGGTAAATTGATTCTTGGGAATCGGTTCCGTGCAAATTTATAAGTATATGAAAAGATGTACTGTTAATTGCTCTAAAGTTCATTGAAAAGGAATTATGCTTACTGGTATCTGAAAAAATAATAAAAACCCTCATTTTATAGGTATGTGCATGTAATGGAATTGGCAACAATAATCAAATTCTGCATTCTTTTTTTATTTACACATGAAAGAAATAAGATTTAACAGTCGTTATTAATCTGGTTTAAGCACCACTTAAAACGGAATGCATATTCACAATAGGACTGAACAAATTAGTTGCCATAGCAACGCACTGATTCCTGCGGTACACCAATCAATCCAGCTGCGGTGAGATGAGTCAATCGTATATACTTCAACGATTTCCGTTCCAAGTATGTATGTACATATAGGTAAGGTAGGTAAGTAAGCTCACATTCTGCAACCACTCACTTCACTGTCTCGAGTCTCATCGCGAGAAGGCAAAACCAGAAATAAGCCCTCGCAATCAGAGACGGCTGCATTCAGATCCATGCAACCAAATACGATTCCACCGATATCCGCAAGCCGCGCAACAGTTCGGCTGAAGATTTCGCTGCGCTGCTGGGTGGTACCGCCCAAATGGAAACATGATTCAATGTGGAATATAGTTTTTATTTCGACTGTCTCGAATTAGCATCTGTTAGAGGAAATTAGGCAAATAAAATTCAAGGGATCATGCGAAAATATTTTTTTGGAGAACTTTGTTGTTCACGAAGGAAGCAAATTTAAAAAAAATTACTAACAGTCAACTTTGTAAACTCGATTTAAAACGATAAAAAAATGCGCGAAAAAAGTCATTCCAGGTGAGCGTCCATCGCGGATCAGTCGGTCGCAAAAGGAAAGGAGAACAAAAACAAAATTTCCGCCGCCACTCAGCGGTTTAGTCGGAGAACGCCAAACAGCCGACAGTCTGCAGCAGATACCGGTCGCCTTGTCGCCCGTTCGGACGTGTGTATTTTGCTGCCACAGCTCTTTTTTCGTGTGCCGTGGAGAAACGAATTCGCGTTTGTCGTCTCACCGAATTGTTTGCACTGCTGATATTGTTGCTCTTTTTGTGATATCACCGCGACGCAACGCTGATTGTTTGCGCTTCGCGGCACTGCCGGTAGCCAGTACGGAAGTGACAATAACAATAATACCAAAAACAACAACGGTAGTGCGTGTGATAGCCGTTTTCGGTGATCGTGTCGCAGGCCGCTGCCGGTTTTGTTGAAATCAGCGGGCTGTGAGTAATTCGCGACCCTTGGACTCTCGCGAATGTTACGTGATATGTTACCGTGGATCTGTGTAAAAATAATACAGGATCCACTCGGTAGTGTGAGACGCGAACTTGTACCCCCCAATGAGCGAGCACTAGACGCGGAGAGTGTTACAATTTCTCCGATTGAAGCGTGCGAACCCACCCTGGCACGCGTTCGGTGCTGAAGTGCTATCGGCGTGGAAACAAAGCGCAAAACGTGACTGCACGAGATGTGGCCTCCCTCGTCACCGGTTCGGTGGACCGATTGAGGCAAAGGACTGACTGAATAACTGAATGTTGCATCCATCTTGGCTTGGTACCTATGGTATCTCTTGGTGCTTGCTGTTGCTGCACTACTGGCACTCGAAGTTGGAACCAGTCAGTGAAAGACGTGTCCATTGTTGTCCGTTGGGGCCGTTTCATCGTCGTGTATGTGTCACTGGTAAGCCCCTGGTTTTTGCTTCACGTCAACGGTGGTCTAGTGGGGTGTGAGGCATTCGAAACTAGTAGCAGGCAAATGCTGCTAGTAATATAATAGGTAGTAAAAAAATAAATAAACGGCTAACGGAAGCCGACATTCTAAATGGCAATCGGGTGTTGTGAGTTGTGAAAGTGTATCTTCTTCGGTGGCAGTGTGCTTTGAATTGTTTGTGTATGTTTGCACAGTTTGTGGTTGGCTAAACATAGGAAGAAGCATCAAAAAGAAAGAGATTCATTAATTAGTGGAGAATCTAGTTGGCGCAGTGAAAAGAGACAGGCAGTCTACGAATCGGCAGTCTACGAATCGAAGAAAATACTTCATTTTTGGTCAGTTTGTGAATAAAAATTTGTGCCCTGATACAGGCTACGTGAACTGCCTCTTTCGACAGGTGACAGCATCTGCTATGTATTACTACCAAATTGCTCGGAATGTGAGATGGCGTGTCTGCAAGCAACGCGCAGTTAAATTTTGACAAGTGCAAGTCCAAACATATCGGTTAGCAGAAACGTGAAAGAGGGCGGCGTATTCAGCTGTGTATATTGGAACCGGTATAGTTACTAACGGTACTAAGGCAGAAAGTGAGGGTGGAACACTGCTAGGGTGTCTCTGTTTTTGCTTCCCAAAAGGCAGCTAGTGTCAAGGTAAGTGTGTGTTTTGACTGTATGATCAAAGGAATGATTGGTCAAATTAACTAAAATTGTTTGTTTTCTATTTACCATTTGCTTAACTTTTGAAAAGGGCTACCAATATTTGTAAACAAACTTTTGTTTTGCTGATCTCTCTTAAGTCGCTGTAATTTTAAGAAATCATTTCGAATTGTTTGTACGAAAGGTAAATATGTAGATTAATGAGTATTTTTCATGAAATTCCATTCTGCAGCGGAATAAGGAGCGAAACAAGTTTGTCTACAAAAATAGTTTTAGTTTAGTTCAGGTATTGTGTCAAAGTATCAAGTGTATTTGATTTTTCATTTTCGATAATCAAAATACCAATTTTTTGCGGCGACGGTGGTTGAGTGGTAAGCGTGACCGCTACTCATTCCAGTTGGTCTGGGTTCAATCCCAGCCGAGGTCGTTGAGATTTTTCTGAGGTGAAAAAATCGGTGATCACGTCTTCCTTCGGAAGGAAAGTACAGCCGGTGGTCCCTGGTCCATGAGTTGATGGATCGATATCTAGTCCAGATAATGGAGTCACCTCTCTGGCGTCGGTAATGAAGAAGTAGAATCCAATTTCTATACTTATTAACAACTATCCTCCTCCCGCGATACTTGTAGTATATACGGCTTCTAGCAAAAGCAAGTATCGGACTAACATTCCTTCCCTTTCCTTCCGCGATCTACGTTCGGGCCTGTCCGGTGCCGGTATTGATCAATAAACACTTTAGGATTACCAGGAGTTGCACATTGAAAGATGCAAGCGCGGATCCAGAAATAAAATTCGGGAGGGGTCCGACATTTTGATTTTGGAATGAAAATTGTACAATACGTTATGCATCAAAACCTCATTTAATGAAAATCAGTTTTAGTGGTTAAATTTGGTTTTAAATGATTTTATGTTTGTAACTAATATAAAATTGAAGCAAATTCAAAATTTCTCAGCAAGTTGAAAATTTTCGAAGGGGGTCCGGACCCCCTGGACCCTCCTTCTGGATCCGCCACTGGAAAGATGTTTCGCTACTCCCAAGCATAATTATCTATTGATTCCCTGTGCAACTTCAGCTAGTCCAGATCGATAACGGAGTAGCAGTAAGGGGTGGTCGCACAGGCTCAAGCTCAAGCAAGCTTAAAATAGCAAAACAAAATTCCTGTAATCAGGGCCTCAAACGCCATAACCCCAAAATTTTCGATTGCCGCTGTAATGCGTTATTTTCTACCCGGTGTAAAATTCAAAGTCAAATATCTCTAGTTTAAATTAACCACTTTATTTTTTTTTTACATTATAGTTCAATGTTTGACTTAAATGAATATTATATATTCATTTACCACTAAAATTAAAAAAAAACCGAAATCTGCGAAAGAAAAAAAACTTTTTTTTGTTGAAAAACACTTTCGCACAAGTCCCTCCCCAAGGCTGAGAGGTTTGACGGTATTGCAAACATCATCAAGCATATTGCGTGCGTCAGTGCTACCGAACCTCTGACATATATTTTTTTAGAATGGTTATTGCATTCCGCTTCGATAGTGGTGCATCGAGGAGACCGAGAGGGCTTATGTGACTTTTTCATACTAACGCTCAACCACTAGTCTGTGCGCGGTGGCGTGGCCGACTGGCGGGTCGACGTGGATTGACTTTTGCTGTGTGCCGTGTTTGCAAACATTGTTCCACAGTTTGATGGCGGTATTCGTGGACGGAGCTCACAATGGGGGTCATTGTTTGTTCCTTTTTCGGTCGACTTTGTCATCGTGCATAGGCTAATTAAAATAATTTAATAATGAAATTAATTTAATAAATGCATAAGTGGATATCTATTAATTTTGTTTTGTAATAATTGTAGTTTTTAGTACTTGTTTACAATTGTTATGTGCTAGTCGTATATCTATGTATGTGTTCGTATGAGTGTTTGTGACAGTTGGATGAGGGAATGGATGCAGAAATAGAATATACGATAGAATAATAATAATACTGTCGGCGTTCAATTTGTGCATTCGATTCTATTTATTCGGGAAGATCGGATTGGATAAATTAAGATATTTACCGATGCACGTGAATCATCCATTCCCGGCCAGCATAGTATGATGAAAGTCTAACACAATGCAATTGTCGTTAACGGTAAATAAACAACATTTGCTGCATTTAGATGGGTTGAAGTAGTTTGACATGTGTTTTTCTATTCTATTTCATTAGTGTGTTTCTTTTGTACATCTATTAGTTTGCTTACTCATGTATACCAAAATAGTATCGGTCAGTTTATACACTTCTTATGAAGCTCGTTCCACATTTTTTTTCTTTATTCGGCATGTTATGATTCTTTTTATTAGTATATCTCTATTAAACTCTACAAACGTACAAACGCTCGTGACCTTCGCGATAGTACAAACCTGGTCACAAACGCAATCTTGCAATTACAATCATCTACTCATACTTACGCTCGCGATTTCGCAAACATGAAAACACTTCGGTAGTGAAGTAAACGTAGCACTTATAAACCTCCATACGCGGTCTCAAGCATTAACCCACCACTAGACTAATCCCGATCTGAAACACATAACAGAAAAATTAAAAACTATATTTCGCATTGTTACTTGTTATAAATTTCTGTTATTTTAACTACTAACGTGACCTAATTTATTACAGAATATGTTACAAAAATTTTGTTCTGTTATAATCTTGTTATTTCATTCTGATCAGGATGCCTTCAGTAGAACCAATCAAAAAAGTTACTCTCATATTCACTAGAAAACACGTTCTATAGTGACATGACCTGGAACTCTACTGATATGGGGAAACTGACTCTTCTACTATCTGTACCATACCCTAAAAATTAAGCACCAGACTCACGGTCCGCGCGCGATCATTCAAGAATACAAGCTGCATGATTATAAAATCGAAATTATACATCCGAAGTCACATACACGTGACAAACACGCTTGATCTCTCCGCGTCCATCCATGGCACCGACATCCGCGATCTCGCAAACAACACCCCGGTGATAAGGTGAACGTCTCAGCGCTTTTAAATTTTCAAACGCGGTCTAAAGCATGAACCTAAAAACTCCCGCACGATCATAAATCGGTCACTTCCGAAAGTTTCTATCCTTGGTATCAGCATGCCTTCAATTGGACCAACTAAAAAAGAAAGCTCTCACATCCACTGGACAATACATTCCATGGCGACATGACCGGGAACTCTAGTGATCTGGAGTAACTCACTCCCTGTCAGAATGTGAATTGTACACCGAAAACTAAATATCAGAATGAAGGTTTGCGTAACCATACAGGTACGCAAGCGAATATATGAATGGCCACACGGTTACAAAATCCAATTTTGTACACGCAAAGCCACATGAACGCGAGCACATGTGACAAACGCGTTAACATACGAACGCTTAAGCCCTTCTCGATCAACAACGCACACCTACGCCCGCGATCGCGATCGCGCAAGCTTGATAACACCCTGGTAATAGGGTGAACGTTTTGGCACTTACGAAGTTTCTAATGCTGTCTCAAACGCGAACCTACAAACGTCCGTCTTCGCGCGATCATGAATCGGTCACGTCCGGAAACCAACTGTCCTAGCAACTTAGGACCATACAGTCAGTAAGACCAATCAAAAAATAAAGCTCACATTCACTAGACAACACAGATTCCATGGCGCGACATGACCGGAAAATTTAGTGACTTTCTCTAGCATCTGAGTCGTGCAACAAAAATTAAGTATTAGATTCACGATCCGCGCGCGATCATCCAAGAGCACACGTAAATATGCGAAAGGCACACGGTTATAAAATAGAATTTACACACGCGAAGTTACGTACATGTTAGCACACGCGACATACAAACGCACACGTTGACGTGCAAATGCTTGAGTCCTTCGCTCTGAACTGTACAATGAATATCACATATCACGGCCCGCTACAATTGGCCTTAAGCAGTGTTTTTAGTGGGCGACATTGCCTATCTCGTCTGCAATTGTTGTATGTGATTGTGATTCCGAGAACCTAGCTCCAGTAGGACAACTTTCGATAAAAAACACTTTTTTGCACAAATCATGTGGTTCGAAAACGACCCATTATAGTGTTTAAGGGTTAAGACCATTCCTGAACACTTGTGAACAATAGTGGAACAGACGTAAACAAATTAAGAGTTAAATTCGATGGATGGATAATTTTCTTTTCTAATTTTTATTGATTAATGCCATCATCAGATTTTTGGGTGTTTCACTCTTAAGGCTGTTCACGAAAAAAATGCATCACATATCCTTCTCCGAACGACACAGAATCATCAAATATTGTCAAAATACAGTTTAACGTGTGATGTTCGTATTCTGTAAATTTGAGGAATTTTGTTTGTATAGTTTGGTAAATTTGGTGAGATTTAGTTCATAACCAGAAAATGTAGCTAAGCAAACGTAAGAAAATTCAGTTCGCACATCGCACGAATTCGATCCCTTCGCATCTTTAGAGACGACTCGGGATTGTAAAAGCCACCGTTCCAAGAGTGGCCTCATATTTACTAGCAGAGATAAATTGAATATTGCCGAAAAATACAACCATACAGTAATTCGAAATCGGTCAGAATTTTTTTTGGTTTGGCAAGCGATCTACAGTTGCGGCAAATGAAGTCAGATTTACGTCACAACCGAGACCAGGGAAGGTGACTTCTAAAACGTCGCCTACTTATTTTAGACAAGACTATGGTTCTTTGATGTTTTGGTCTGATTTGATTACGTGCCGTTGTGAAAAATCAGTTCTAGAGTTATATGTTGACATAAAGATAAATTTTGTTCCCAAAGCAATACGCCAAACTGCCTGGTTCTTCGAAAAATCGCAAGATACTAAGTAATTACAAAGGAGTAACCGAAAAAATCAGATATTCCTGAGAAAAAAAAATTAAAATGTAATGAAAGTGGAAGAAAGCTAGGAGAGCAGTTACAGATACTAGTGTCTAAAAGTTTATGAGTGCCATTCTAAACTGTTTTTAAATATTACATATCACAAACTGGACCTTTTTCTTGACCTGGATAATAAAATACGCCAAGGTTTCTACGTAGGGCAATAATTTCGTGGAAAATCTTTAGTTTTAAAGCCAACAAGTATCTAATATACTTGATGTACACATGATATAACAATTTTTATCTCGTATTTTTATAAGGTTCATCAACAGTGCTATCCTTGAAAATGAGCCACCTCTTGTTATGCGACTGATTCGTTTTCGAACTTATCTTATTGCATATAAGTAGTTATTTTTAAATGACCATTTTTTAAATTGCACATATATTGTCGTGTGTAATGTTATTTTTTTTTTTTGATTTGATAGCGCCGGGTGATGCCAATGGAGCTGACATTTCTTTGGACTGAGCAAACTAATTTATTTGTTTGTTCAGTGCTTATTTGATTAACTTCGGAATTAATCCACAGGGCATCCATGTGCGTGGGGAATACGCATGGTTTGGTCCTAGTAGAATGATGGCTGTTGAATCATGTATGAGGGTTGAGAATTGGCAAAAACTTTTTTTCGGGACAAATTTATCCTTTGGAGTTTTCAGTAATTTAGAACGACATTTTGAAACGTCCATTCCATCATCTCGAAAGATACTCAATAAAATCATGAAGTATTTACGCTTAGATAAAACTGGAACACAAAATGGCCACAAGCCTATATTTCAATGGAATAGTAGTTTCCTCTACTACTGATGTGTTCAATACTTCTCTTCCATTATCAAGGTCGCATCTAATTTCCTACCTATCCAATACCGGTGAAGATGGTTCTGGTTTTTTGGACTCGAAAGATATAATGCTCTTTTCCAAACATTGATCTTACAAGTAAGATGTGTATACGAAACATGATAATCGTTAGTATGCAATCTACGAATAGCACCGTGCTTCGTAACGTTACGCATTTAACCATGCATTATAATAAGGATTACACAACACAATGACAACCTACGAAAACTAAGTAACAATATACCAATAAAATTCAACTTTTGAAAATATATCTTGGTTACGATTTAACACGAAAATGTCTTTAAATGAATATATTTCACAAAAATTGATCTTCATTTTGTAAATAATAATATTTAACGTCAGCAATACCACGTTCCTGATGTGATGAAACTGGACCTACATTTTGTTTTTCAGCCAAACTTTTCACTTAGCTAACAGAACACTTTCAGTTCAGTTTAATATAGGTTCAAAATGTTCTACAAAACTGTCCAATTAATGAAGTACCACGTGAACAAAGCAACTTAATATGTTGAATAGTTTTGGGATTTTTATGTTAATTGTTCGAAAAAATGGCCTACTTTGTACTCAAATATATCACGAACGGGCAACAACGAACAGAAAGTAGAAGAAATAAGCTATAAGATTCTGTACCAATCATTTGTATCCGGTTGTATCCATAGCTGTGACAGCTGGATTCAAAGGAAATGATTTTCTAGTCTAAAATCTTAATACGAAACATATTTGGTGAACCTCATGATATAGAGTGGTGGTATCTTGGGCAAAGTTTTGAGAAATACTCTCAAAAGACCCAGTTCCAAAGACTCCGGCTTTCCAACTTCAATGGTTTTTCAGATTCGGTGCATGATTTACGGAAAGCTTACTAACAGAGATTAATTTGGTAATAGCGCATGCTTTGATTACATATTTAGCATTGTCACTGCATAGTCCGATTTTGTGTGCACAAACATTTGACCGTCAAGTCCTTCATAGCTAACACGCGCGAGCAGTTGATTTTATGGCTTATATTTATTCTTATATAAAAAAGTGTTCCTGCTTAGGGTTCGGCCATACAACGACTGGCTTATATTACCAGCGTATTACCCCAAACTCAACTAAATGGCTCCTTTCGGCTAAATGGCCTCTTTCGGCCAAATGCCCCCTTTCGGTGAAATGGCTCCTTTCGGCCAAATGCCCTCTTTCGGTCAAATGCCTCCTTTCGGCCAAATGATTCTTTCAGTCAAATAGCCGTTTTCGGCGAAATGACCCCTTTCGGCCAAATGGCCGTTTTCGGCTAAATGGCCCCTACGGCTAAATGACCGGAAACGGATGGAAAAATCTAGACTTTTGCAGAACGTCGCATTACACTAATATGCAGTTGTGTAAATGAATTTTTTGGCTCCAAAATGTAGCTGAGGTTTCAAACTAACAATTAGGACCATTAACCAAACAATTCTTTCACCATTTACCTACCCAAAAAGTCGATTTGCTTATGTGGGTCCGAATAGCTCCCTATGTATTCTCGAAACTTAGTTGGGGTTAAATCGTAAGAAAAACTTTTTTTCAACAGTGTAATGAATATATTTGTTCAAAACCAAGGTATTTCGAACTTAAAATTGTATTTTATAGCAATCTCTTTGGAATATTTTTTGAGTTCAAGAAAAATGTTTTATTGAAATTAAATTATCGTTCTTAGGAATCTTGTCGCACGACTGCCCTTCGGGTCGTGTAACAAAAAATGGACCACCTGGTCACCAGGAATATAATCTCACCTCCGTCTGCACAATGTATGTTAGCTAATGTTGCATTGCACAATGACAAGTTGTAATATTACAGCGCCGACCGCATCTGCCGACAACACAATTGACAGACTACACATCGGATAAGTTATGTTATCTTGTTCTGTCCAGATTGATTTTTATTATTTATGGCGAAACATAAACGCTGTTCATGTCTAGTTGGCGTATTGTGACGCACGGGTCGTTTGGACGTGTATCAAGTAGAATGATATGTACAAGATGCTTTGGTGATTTTTTGCTGTTCAATGATATTTCCACATTCCTTGTATGTGCCAATTAAACACACTTTATGCTTATTCTTATTCTGTATCGATTTTGTTGGCTATTTTCGGCAAATTTGAGACTAAGAGAACGAAAGCAATGAAATTGAAAGACGGATAGGTATTCTAGAGCGAATCAGTTATAAACTTAGAACGGAAAACTAGAACTAGGCAGGCTCATATGGGCATGATCGAAAGGAAATGTGAAGAATTTTTTGCCTTCTGCAGAGTAGGAGTTGGGCGTTTCCCCCAAGTCTACCGCATGGTCTATGGTAGAACATAACTCATCATCATGTTTTACCGCCGACGCCGGCAAAAAATTCTTCACAAATCCTCGCCTAGAACGACCATGCGATCATTCTTCTCCCTTTCTGCTAGCATCAAGCCGTGACGCATGCATTCAATCGACACCAAGCTATCGCTTATTCTTATTGCATATTCTTTGTGCTACGTTAACTGTTTTGGTATTCCATCGTCGACCAGTCGATTGATATCAACAATAACGATCATAGACAAGTGCTCGCATGTTTGCATATATATATCCCCTGATTCGTCTTTCAATTTCCTACTATTTCCTTAAAACCCATCTTTCAATTCGTATTTTTCACGTTTCTATTTTGTCCAAGGCCTGTGCGTAAATGACATCTTCCGAAGAAGATTAACCTAATGAGAAAATGGTTGCCGAACAAGATTCATCATCGAAAACTCAGATTCCTCATTTGAAGTCCTACCCATTGAACCTGGTCGTACTTTTTATGATCTTTTTTCCGGCACAGAAATAACCTGCTAAGTTTTCTGAAGATTTCATAAGTCCGCGCCCAGACAAGCTCAGACTTTCGGTTCCCTGTCTAAAGTAACCTTACTGGAGACAAGATTCTTACGGATGAGTGCCGTGTCTTGGCACCAGCAAACAAAGTTGAGATCGACGGCGTAATAATCGATTCCAGTTCGACATGCGAGGATTTGCTGGAGACGGGATGGACTGTGTGGCTCTGACGATCGACATGGGGCGATTTTTTTTAATACGACTATAGGCAACCTATTGGAAGACGACAAATATTTCCTCGTTATGCTCGAAGAAGTGCAATCATCAAACCGAAGCAAGTAGCTCTTGCAGCGATCTTACCCCTTCATCGAACGATGTTACGATTTCGATTGCTGTTTTACAGTCCAGAAGTGTTATCTCAAAAATCGATTCTTTTAAAACTTTTAAGAAATTATTCGACATGTGATGAATGAGTATTATAAGAAACATTGCCCAAAGGAGTTCTTCTGTAGACCAAAAAGTTAAAGTTGTCCTTTGCCAAGAAATGTTCGCATGGAGCACATTCCACTTGTATTAGCACCGATGGTTTTGTGATTTCGCGGAACTATCTGGAATACGGATTCCTACACCATCAGCATGTCCAAACGCGTTAGACTATCCTTCGACAACACAGGCCTACAGGACATTGTCCTATCAACTCAAGTAACAATAGAAGTTTTATAGTATATTTTATAGTATCCCCTCAAAAAATTGGCCGAATTCGAGGACATTTGTTGGTTCTGTATATACGAGCCTGAGCGCTCGAATGCTCTGCAATTGCGCAGTATTATTCCTCCAATACGTGGGATCCAGAATATACCAAAAAATGCAGGTCCCAGAGGTTTGTCCACTGCATTGTTATATGGACGAACTGGTGTTGTTTACATTACCAACTCGAACATTCTACGTTCGATCGCATTTTGCTGGTAATGTCGGTGATTGATATGCCATGATATGGCTCAACTCCTTAGTGTCTACATGTCTATCGAGATTTTCAATGGAGCATTCTGTCCCGTAAATCACCTCTTATCGCCAGTCTGTCTCAGCTAGATAGGGAATTCCCTCCAGATCACTCATGACATGCTATTATGGATTGTGGCCATGAATTTTGCTGATAAATTAAGGTGTTTGGATTTGAATCATTTGTTTATCAAATGGTACAAAAAATATGGAAACCTCGCGTGCAGCAAAATGCTATCATCTCAGTTTGTGTGACTTCGATTTTTGTCCAATGTAAACCTACAAAGGAACTACAATGACAAGTATCGAAATCAAATGAGTAATGAGATAAACTGTTCGAGCTCTGGCTAAGAATCTAGCGTCAGAAGGATGCTAGCACTAGCACTGTATAGAGTCTTACGATTCGTAAGACTCTATACAGTGCTAGTGCTAGCATCCTTCTGACGCTAGATTCTTAGCCAGAGCTCGAACAGTTTATCTCATTACTCATTTGATTTCGATACTTGTCATTGTAGTTCCTTTGCAGGTTTATATTGGACAAAAATCGAAGTCCAGTGCTGTGCAATGTCACGATGGTCTTTGAATTTTGACGGTAAATATGAAGTGACTGTCACCACAAAAATGACCGTTATTCATTTCTGTTTTCCTCGGACAGTGTTTCAGTTAACTATCTCTCACAGAAACCGCGCGAGAGAGAGAACGTATTGAAATGATAGACAGATTGAGTACCATTTATTTTATGGTAAACGAAATATGATCAGTGTATTGTATTCAGGCGGCATGCGATGCTTTGTCGGTTTTTTCTCCACCCCCATTTCTTTTATGCAAAGCTATCTATTTGAAACCGGCTGTTTGTTAATACTAGCTCGTTGTTTGTAATAAGATGACCGTCATAACCGTATTAATATTGTTAACAAAATGACGGTCAGTTTCACTTCCTCTCAGTAATGATTTCAATGAGTGAGAGATTCAGAAGAGAACCGTCTTACTGTTGACAATTCATTGGAATGAGAACCGTAACTCAATAAGCATCGCTTACTGTTTTAACTGTTAACCGATTCATTCTCCTTTGTCTAGCAGGTTTGCCATCAGTACCGTGTCGAAGCTCAGTACTGCTTACGATCACAAATTAGTCAAACAGAATGAGTATAAGTCGGTCAAAGTGTTTGTTAAAAAATCAAATCATGTTTCTTTTGCAAGTTCAATTCAATTCAATAAAGAAAACGTACTTAATCAAGCTAAAGGGATTTTAGCGATTTTGAATTGTTGGGTTTGTTGTTTGACTTCTTGAATAAAGTTTTGCACAGCCTCGTTGGTCACTTTCCTCACCACAGAACACCAGTTTACCGTGAATTGCCTTTCGCATCTTTTTGGGAACCTCATGAATGTTCAATATTTTTCTATTGGGCGGAGTTCTGGCATGTTAGGACGGTTCATGTCCTTGGACACCACCTGGACGTTGCTCTATGGACTTTTTCAATGGTGACAGTACGCCAAATACAGTAAAAAACAGTCAACTCTCCTTGCAGTCATCATTGTTTAGGAAGCTGTTTGAAGTTTGTCTTGACGTAGATTTCGTCATTCTTGACCACCAGAGCCGGCGGAAAGCGTGGGTAGTATGGGTAGTACTACCCACTCGAAAATAACCGAGTGGGTAATTACCCACTCGAAATTTAGATGTGCAACGCATGTATCTCGCACAACACACTTTTGAAAACATCGATGTACCATAATTACATTTGCATAAACGAACGTGACTTAATGTGAAAGTAATGTAAGCGTGTGCATTGCGAAAAGGAAAAAACCATTACTAATACACCCCTCACCCTCTGCTTTCTACCCACTCGGGCGTAAAGTGTTTCGCCGCCCCTGTTGACCACGCAATAAAAACTTCGTCAGCATCCTCATGTGCAGCTTCCGCCATCGTTCTCTGGCCGACTTATTTTGTTTATCGTCGGGATTCGAAGTCACCATCTTGTTGTAAGTAGATAGTCCGGCTCGTTTTTAGTTCGATGCACAGTTGTAGTAGACATTTCCAACTTGCTTGCGACATCTCGGATGGAGAGGTTGGCGTTCTGCTTGAAACATCTGACCATTTTCCTCCGATCCAGTATTCCTGGTTATGGATAAACCTTTTCTGAACAGTTTGATTACATTGGTGGCCAGGAGCGGATCCAGAAAAAAAATTCGGAGGGCGTCCAAAATATCGACTTTGATATGTTCATTTTACAATAGGTAATATGTAATACCCTCATTTAATTAAAATTGGTTTTGGGAATCGAATCTGGTTTGGAATGATTTTGAACTTAGAATGAATTTAAAATAGAAACTATTTAAAAAAATTCAAGAAGTTAAAAAATTTCGAGGGGGGGGGGGTCCGGACCACCAAGACCCTCTCCCTGGATCCGCCACTGGTACCACACCAATAAATAACCAAAGATTCACTGGTTGCTCAGGAACATCACCAGACATTAACTCCATTAAGTTCTTGGATGACCTGATATCGTTTATGAAATCCATAATTAACTCAATTTAATGATATGAGCTTATGTGAGTACGAGACTTACAAACTTTCAAATGATCGACAGTTTCACTTAAATAACTTCAGTCCTATATGAAGCTCTCTGATGACCATAGACATTTACTAAACTCCAACCAATCAACAAATTTATTTTGTGAGTCTCGAAAAGTTTGTATCGCAACCATAATCAAGTAGACTACTTATGTTTACCTATGTAAATAACTGTGGTTTCCCTTATCGCAGGAAATTCTACATCTGAATATTATTGACTGTCCGTCGGATCCCGTAGATGCACCCTACTATTGCGCCTAGAGATCGTTTTTCGTGACCGGGTTTGCTCGCCTGCTACATCTTGAGGGTCGTTCACTTCTCTCTTGCCGTTTTTCACGACAATGTCTTCATCGTTAAAACGGTACTCGCGATCAGATATTCTTCCTTGTGTCGTACACTTAAAGGGCAGAGTGTAAACCTGTCGCCTTTGTTATTAGTTTTCACGTTGATGGGACTGACTATTGATTTGGAGATGCTGGACGCTGCTATTGCAGTTGTCATGACAAACACAAGCCGTTTGTGGTTCAAATAATGGAGACTGCCTTTGGATTTGCTACTCGCAGGAATATGTTATTGATGGGTCCATAGCATAGTTTTAGATTTTTTAGTTCCATGTGTTGCGAATTGTATAGTGTGGAATGAAAGTTAAGTTCTCTTGACGAACACCTCCCCAAAAAAACATGTTAGGAACAACTGAGAAGAAGTTTTCCTATTATCAGAGATCATAGAATCAGAGATCAGAGAGTCAGAGATTAAAGTCAATCCGTTTCTCTCCGCAGGCTCTCATTTACAGGCACAAATGGATCTTCCACTGCTCTGCGATCTATGCCAATGATGTCGACGTTGTCCGTTAAGTTAAGAAGCATGTAAGATCTTCATACCGCACCTTCGCTTTGTTGAGCAATAGATGAGCTGCCCTGCATCAATCCATCTAACGTCACAAACGATTCAGTTGTCACGCGATATGTAAAATAAAAATAATAATTTATGATTCGATGCATAGTATTCATAGTGCATTTTTATCACACGAGAAAAATACTATATTCCGAAAAGCAATTTTCATGCCAAGGAACGAATTTGTATTCAGGTAGTAAATATAATTGTGCCGCAGAACTTGTCGAATTATTTGCAAAATTGCCTATACGTTAATCCTGTCCCGAAATATTGTTGAAGAAATCTTCAAGATCCGTTTTTTCCACTTTTCCAAAAATCTACTAAGATCTTTGCGTTTGAAAGGACTTAAAATATTTTTGTTAAAACTGTTAAGGTTAATTAGCTAATTATTAATTAGTCGTTCTAGAATCTACCGGTAATCTCTATGTCTCTTTGAAATATTCACAGCTACTGATTTTAACGTGCCTTACTTACCTATAATGAGTTATTAAAATTTACAATGAAAATATTATCATCAACATAGCTTCGACGACGATGACGGAACTTAATCGGTGATAACGATAGTATCTCGATTAACAAACGTGATCTGAATTATTAAATTTACTGGGATTTTCATGAGAGCAAACGTTAGAAAGCTGTAGCACCACGATAATAACACAAATGCTGTTAACAACCACGATAATAACACAAATGCGCTGAAAACAGTGAAACTCTCGTGTTTGAGCGTGACGAAAACTCGAATCGAGTACTCCTATTGTTGCGTTACCATTTGACTCAACGCGTTGAACAAAGATGGCAGACGCTGCTCTAACTAACGGCTTCAAATGTGTAGGGTGATAATAGAAACATGACGAAAATGGGCTCATCACCCTAATTCAAAAATCGATTCAACGTGTACTTCTCTCCACTTAATTTTTTTTAAGCGGTAAGCAATCCACATTTTGCAATACCCTAAAGAGGATACATTATCGAAAACGAAAGCTCATAAAGGGAAACCAGTGAAACGATCGCGATGACCAGGGGCGGATCTAGAAAAAAATTTCGGGAGCGGTCTGAAATTTCGATTTTAAAATTAACATTGTATAATTCGTAATAGTGTGTATGACTATTTCGATTTTTATGTTTGTAGTGATGTTTTCAAAAATAGACTTAGGAGATTGACTTAGCTTATAAGATTATGTGAAAATATTTCTGTAATGTTTTTGCAAGGCTGTATACCTTGTATGTAATTTTGTTAATTTGTAATGTCAGATCATTGTAATTGTAGAAAAAACCTGTTTTAATCCACCTAGCGGTGCAATTGTGCCTTTCTCATTTCTCTAAACTATGGCACGGAGGCTTTTTATGTTCAACATAATCGTGGAAATGTCCATTACATTCTTAGTACACTTTGCACTTATACACAATGGCATGCCAGCCACGAACTTGATGAGCTACGTGTCGACGGTGAAACACTTGAAACAAAAAAATATCATACTCCATTAGCCTAATCAGCATTAGATCAATGTTATCTGCTTGCTAACTCATTTTGTCATGCGGGGGTGGGTATGTGAAGAGGGCGAAAGTCCCATGAACGAACGACTCCCCAGCTTAAATTGGTATGCTTTGTGATATAGTGGTGGTTTAAAGATGATGGGGTTGAAAGGGAGGGGTATGAGGGCTGGATGGGGTGGTGGTCTGAGGGGTGATTTAAGGAGATTTTTAAAGGAGGGGAGCGAACAGTAGAGGGGGGGTGTAACCCCTCTCCGTAAACCACCAACTACGCCCCTGTTAAAATCCAGAAACCCTATGCGAGTCGAAAAAAAAATTTGGCCGGGATTAGGTTGACGTTTTTCAGAGTGATTGCATAACCTTTCCATATGAGAAAGGCAAAAAGTGAATCGTCGTCAATTTTTTTTCGAGTTTGCATCAAATCTCGACGTTTCATGCACCTTGAACACATTTAGCATCAAAAATAAAAATTCTATTTTTAATTTTTCCTATAGTTTATACGAGAAATTTCTGTGTGGCCGCACTCTGAAACCCGTAATTAAGGAACCAGAATTCCGATCGATCCAAAATTCAATAGCAGCCGATGGGAAGGTTGCACCTTTCATTTGAGACTAAGTTTGGGCAAATCGGTCCAGCCATCTCTGAGAAAAATGAGGGACATTATTTGACACATACGCACATACATACACACACACACACATACACACATACACATATACACACATACATACACACATACACACATAGACTTTTCCGATCTCGACGAACTGAGTCGAATGGTATATGACACTCGGCCCTCCGGGCCGGGATTAGGTTGACGTTTTTCAGAGTGATTGCATAACCTTTCTATATGAGAAAGGCAAAACGTGCGAAAAGATTATGGGTTTTTACGCGCATTCGAGGTCTGCTTCGGAAGTGAACCTTGAAATGGGCTTTTCCCATACAACAATATTAAATTTCATGTAGACCAACATGGGTCAGATGAAA
The DNA here is from genome assembly GCF_030247195.1 of Topomyia yanbarensis. Taxonomy (NCBI): domain Eukaryota; kingdom Metazoa; phylum Arthropoda; class Insecta; order Diptera; family Culicidae; genus Topomyia; species Topomyia yanbarensis. The sequence continues at coordinate 3,831 of NW_026683620.1, read as the reverse complement.
AATGAAAATAAATAAATAAATAAATAAATAAATAAATAAATAAATAAATAAATGAATAAATGAATAAATGAATAAATGAATAAATGAATAAATGAATAAATGAATAAATAAATAAATAAATAAATAAATAAATAAATAAATAAATAAATACGTAATAACCTTATTTAATGAACATCAGTTTTGCTAGTCAAATTTAGTTTGGAATGATTTGGACTTTGAAACTAATATAAAATTGAAACTAATTTAAATATTCTCAACAATTAAAAAGTTTCGGAGGGGGTCCGGACCCCCAGGTCCCTCCCCCTGGATCCGCCACTGTTAGTGGTAGTTGGCTTGGCATGCGAATATGTAGTTTTCTCGCGATGCGCGAACAAAATTTTACTCCGTTGCTTCTCTTGCTTCGATGCCATTTTCACAACTAAGGAGCAAAAGTCAAAATCAAATCAAATAATATAGACATGATGCTACACACATACATGATTAAGATGGGAGGTGCGCAGAACTTTTTTTACGCATTTTAATAGATTTTCAGCGAAACATTATTCATCACAATAAAGGTTAATTATTTCGATTGCCCAATAATTCATTCATGCTCTGCGGAGTTTGCATCGTAGACAAATTACGATGATGGATAAATGTTTTATGATTGCAAATATTATAAAAAATCCAAAAATTACAATTTTTGACATGTTTAACGCTTGTAATCACGACCATGAAGTAATGTTCTATCCGGAACAGATAAAATTGAAAAAAAAATAATCCCTAAAGAACACTGAAACATTGCATCTGAATTATTGGCAAGATGTTATCTTTGTCGCAGGCCCGTGCGCAAGGGGAGGGTTTTTGGGGTTCAAACCCCTCCCATGGGGCCTTTGAATTACTTTCAAAATATTATAAACTTCCTGTTCAGGGATGAAATTATACAGCGAGCCGTGTCATTCGAGTTCGTTCACTTTAGAAACAAGTTGTTGAAAAAAACAAGGAAGAAACCTCGCGAAGGTGGCTGGTAAGGGGTGTACGTTATATTGGTCGGAATCTCTGGATCGGTTCATGTTTCGGCATGTTTCGATATTAGCACTAGTTGTGAGTAGATCACCTTCACAGCAAAGGTCGGTCAGCGGACTAGCAAAGTGATCGAAGGAAAAAGCATTATGTCAGAGAAAATCAAGATATCGTTATTATTATTTATTGCCGATGATCTCTCCATCGGAGTGACTGACAGCTAAATGGCCCACGAAAATGGTCATCGGTATCGGGAGGAATACCGCCGCCGAAACATTCTCAGCAGCAGCTAACAAATAAATAGGAACGACTAACGCCAAGAAGGATAAGAAACCCTGTGAAGGTGGTTGTAAAGAGATGTAAATCATTATGGTCGACATCTCTGGATCGGTTCATATCTCAACAGATGACGACATTTGCAGCTGATCTGAGCAGGTCAGATATACCGAGAAGGTTGGACAGAAAATACGAAAAAGCATCAATGGAAAAAACATGAACGATTAACACAAAATAAAAAGAGCATGAGTACAATCACTACTGAAGTAGTGCCTACATGGAAAAAATCCGATCATAAATCCATGAAAAAATTATCGTTAATTCGTGAACTGAACGATTTATGAAAACCGTGACCAAGTTCCTGAAATTATGAGTAATAAACCTCGTATCCATGAAACAATTTTTGTTTCCACAAAACTAGATCGTCCCGATAGTGGTGGTGGAGTAATGGTACGGGTGTATGTGTCTGCTGAAAGCAATTGAAACTAAATAAAAGCAAAATAAGACTTGGTGGACGTTTTCAACCCTTTCTGTTCCGACTCACGTTTCTGTATCAATAATTTTTTGATAGGTACGAGATAGCCAAAATTTCTACACCCAACTTGACACTAGCTATATTCAAATAATTATCTTTGCATCCCTGTCTAAACATACTGGTATTTATGTGATTGCGGTACTCGCGCGTCCTGTGATGCTCTCGATATGCTAATTGTATGTGCTTCAGGCACTCGGATTTTCACAAAAAGCGACCCTCAAAACTCATTTCAAGGTCTCGTACATTGATGAACTGTGGCAGCTAATTATTACAGATTTCTAATCTCATTAGAGTTATCCAAGCGAATAATGATATTCCCATCGCGACCTCTACATAATGTTTACCAAAGTTTACAGTTTCGGGTGTGCACTTGAATTCACGCCGGTAGATTAGATCTACTTCATGTCACAGCCATCGGGTAATTTTAGTTTGTGTGCTACACAACAGATGAATCATGTCGAAGCAATAACTTTGCGTTCATTTTTATTTCTTTTATTGACAATATTTTAATCTATTCAGAAATGTTACGAAATCAGTCTCACCAGTTAGACACAAATGTTCAACACATCGCGAAGGCGTTGTTTAAATAGGATACAATATATCTGCTTTTTTCTAACAATTCATCGAGGATGATTGAGGTAGTTTATGGTTCGCTATTATTTTCACTATTAGTGAAAGGGATGTGGTTTTCATTTTAATGCGCGCCAGCTTTATTTTTCTTCGGCCTTTATCTGAGATCTGAGTGCTTTTTACCGACGCCAGAGAGGTGCCTCTACAATTTGGATCCTTTATCCTTTAACACATAGACGTTGAACAGGCTCTATTTCCATTCCGAAGGAAGACGCGACTACAGATTTTTCATCTTAAAAAATTTCAACGACATCGGCTGGGGTGAAAAGCGATCACACTTACGACTCAACCACCATGTCGTCAAAAGAAATATGATGGTCCTTAGCGTTAAGAACTAGTGGATATCATCTCACGAGAATCATGTTTACTTTCAATTACAGTATTGCTGAAACTCAATTGGAATGCGTGAACCCATTCGGCCCAATGAGCCTTCGGCCTAATGACCCACTCGGCCTAATAACCCATTCGGCCTAATGGCCCATTTGGCCAAATGACCCTTCGGGCTAATGACCCACTCGGCCTAATGGCCCATTAGGCCTAATGGCTCATTTGGCCTAATGACCCATTTGGCCTAATGACGTATTCGATTTAATGACTCATTCGGCCAAATGGCTCATTCGGCTTAATGACCTCTTCATTATTGTCATGTTTTGAATTGTAACAAGATAGCACAACGCGTTCAATTGAGAATTTGGCACATGTGACAATCATATAGGGGAACTGGGGGTAAGCCCGGCACCCCACGACTTTTTCCAGATATCAAATTTTTAATCATACAATAATGACAGGATATTATTAGTACGATTATTTTAAGCATTTCGATACACATCGATGCCATATGGGTTCATTAAACGTCAACAAAATAAACAAAACAAGCGAAAGTAAAGTTGATGCGCTTTTGGATGTTATTTTTAGTTGATACATTTTAAGGTTTTAATAACACAAAAGCTTTGAAAATGACCAGTTTTTGTGTCACACATTTTTTCTACTCTCATGTTAATAATTGAAATACACGGAAACTATATTAAGCATTATTATTGAATTGAACGTGATTCATAGTTATATTACAAAAAGAAACGAAAAATATAATCTAACAGGAGATTTAGAAAAGATATTGATGAAAAATTTTCATTGACCGTCGGATTGTTAATCAACAGTGTTCCGAAAAATCACAACACGAACCAGATAGCTTACTACGAAGCTTGCGTCACTTCTAAGTGAATGAGTTCTAGTAACAGCGTATATAATCCGCTTGCAGAACAGCTCTTCCTCGATAGAATGGCTATACAAGTGGCAATAAAGCTCGAATGAATTACTTGAGAAAACCCGTACCATAATATAAACCATGCGTTAAACATTATTTATTCATAACACCACGCATTAGAATG
>NW_026683619.1:0-30971 GCF_030247195.1 Topomyia yanbarensis | reverse complement strand
TCCCCTGTTACGTAACAAATTCCCAGAAAAAATTTTTTTTTCTTCGGTGAAAACATGTTACGTAACGATCTAGCTAACTCCCCCTCCCCCCTATGTCACAACATGTCACAACTTGTTGAACCCCCTCCCCCCCCTAAAAGCGTTACGTAATTTATGAATGGTCCCTAAGATGCTCATAGATTTCGTTAGTCACAGCTGCTGTTAGTCAATGGAGACGCATGGTGAACTACCATGCCTCTTCATCGTTGTCATGCACATGTGGGGTGTATATTGTGGTCCAATGATTTCTTATTTTTAAAAATTGTTTCTACGAAACGCCTGTTGTATAGTTGTATAATGTTGAATGAAATTAAATTTATTGATTTTTCTTTTGAAATTGTAAAAATAAGTAGTAGTAGACCATGTTTGTAAAAATCAAGAATAACTAAATATTACGTAATTTTTGCAAGCCAATTTCAATATTTCCATGGGTTTTGAATTCTTACAATAAAAGTTCTTTCATTTAAATGGATCACAAGTTTCAAAAATCACCAGCTCTCGAGCTTAATGTGGAAAATGCTACCCTAATAGCGAAATAAAGAACTGGGATCCAATATAATTCGACCAGGAACTATCCTTCGAGATATTACAAAATTCTAAGCGATCGTATAACTTTTTACCTTCCTCATATGGAAAGGTTATGCAATCACTTAAAATGTTGACTTTTTAACCGAGGTCCGGAGGGCTGTGTCTCATATACCAATCGACTTAGTTCGATGAGATAGGGAAATGTCTTTGTGCATGTATATATGCATGCGTATGTATGTATGTGGCAAAACTGTAACCTCTGTGTTTCGAAGATGGCTGAACCGACTTGCACAAACTTAGTCTCAAATGAAAGGTACTACCTTCTCATCAGGAATCAGGAATCAGTAGCGTCTGGCTCAAATGGCACGTTCCCCATGTTGATCGGAGATTTGTGCCTTGCCAAGAATCGTCTTTTCATCATTTTCCTGATGGGAAGGATTGGGGAAGTGGTAAGGTTAGGGGTAAGGAAAACAACGACACATAACAATTAAAACAGAGCATTCTGCACCCCCGGAGTGATGCTGAACGATCTGCAGGTGCTACAACAGCAGGAATAAAACTTCCAACCCCCGGAGGGATTTAGAACCTCTACTCAAACAGTGAGCGGGTATATCAACACCCTCGAGGGGATATTGAGATAACAGAACGACAACACCCCCGAAGAGATATTGTCATTCAAATACGGCTAAAAAACTATAGCTCTTTACCACACTGGGTTAGGAACAAAAGCATATCCTTAAATTTCAGCTCTCTGTACATAGGTTCATCTATGTATGGAGAACCAAAAATCCGGATGCGCAATTGCATTAATACAGGGCAATTGCATATCAAATGATATGATGTTCCGTAATCGGATTCACAAAAGATCACATTTATTCATACTCAGCGCGCTGAATAGTAGCCATGTGATAATTGAGTTTGCAATGTCCAGTCAGTGCCCTGACCAGAATACTGCAGTTGTGCTTGGAAAAATGCAACAAATTTCTTGACATTTTCGGACTCACATCCGGCAGAAAAGCCTTTGTTTCAAAGCTACGCCAATGGTTAGCATGTTCGAATGCAGCCCAAGAGCGAATTTTGTGCTTTATCCAACTTATTGACAGTGGTAAAACTGGTTCTGGACCAACGAAATCAGTCGCAGCGCCAGCTCTAGCCAATTCGTCCGCCCATTCATTTCCAGTAATACCGGAATGACCTGGTACCCATAGAAGGTAGATAGCATTTGAAGTGCTAAGTTCTTCGATTTGATTTCGACATGCGATTACTAATTTCGATCTCGAATCTGCCGAACTAAGTGCTTTCAGAGCAGCCAAACTGTCAGAGCAAAAATAGATTCTTTTACCGCAAATTCCCTATTGAATTGCGGATTGTACGCCACACAGAATCGCAAAGATTTCTGCTTGGAATACGGTACAGTATCTACCAAGCGAATGAGATTGGTTTAATCTCATCTCATGACAATAGATACCAGCACCGGCTCGGCCCTCCAACAAAGAACCGTCCGTATAACAAACTACGTATTCTTCAAGTTGTCGCTCCATCCAGCCAGACAGCCATTCCTCACGAAGAGGAATTCTCACATTGAAAATTTTAGAAGGAAAACTACATGTGAGTGTAAGGTCACTGGGAGCAAGTGTATATTCATCCCAAGTAACCATTTGGGGCCACAGTCTTGTGTGGCTAGTTATACGATCTATTGGGTTACTGTTCCAGAGCCCAGTAACCTCAAGACGGTATGCACAAGAAAGTGCTTCTTGTTTCAGAAACACATGTAGTGGTTTTATGTTCAAGAGTGCCTCGAGAGAAGCAGTAGGTGTTGTCGAGAACGTACCAGTCATCGCCATCAAGACCATCCTCTGAAGATGGTTTAACTTTGATTAGATTGTCATGACTTCTCCCTTCTGCCACCAAACAAGGTACCCGTATGCCAGTATTGGTCTAACAATTGTTGTGTAGATCCACTGAATGTACTTGGGTTTGAGTCCCCAAGATTTGCCGAAAGCCCGTCTACATTGGCCAAAGGCCATGCAAGCTTTCTTGATCCTGAAATCGATGTGAGCTGTCCAATTAAGTTTTGAGTCGAGAATTACCCCAACGTACTTAACTTGATCTTCGACAATAATTTCAGAGTCAAAAAACTGCAATGGACGAGCTCCGGTTGCAATCCTTCGTTGCGTGAAAAGCACCATTGAGGTTTTATTTGGATTAACTGATAGTCCAACATGAAGACACCACCGCTCAACAACACATAAGGCTTGTTGCATCAAATCAAAAAGTGTGTTATTGCATTAACACATTACCGGTGATCATTATATGATAATCATCGGCGAAACCATACGTCGGAAACCCGAGCTCATTTAGCTCAACAAGCTATCGGCGACAAGGTTCCATAGAAATGGTGAAAGCACACCACCTTGAGGACATCCGCAGACACTCAGTTTCCTCATCTCTACTTGTCTTAACGATGAGCACAGATGTCGGTTGCTAAGCATTGCGTGTATCCGGTTCGTGATATATGAAGGTACTCCATGATCTCGTGCTGCTTCCAAAATGGATTCGAAAGACACGTTGTCAAAAGCACCTTCAATATCGAGAAAAACTCCTAAACTTGATTGCTTTTGTGAAAAAGCTTTTTCAATATTGTAGACAACATTGTGTAACAGGGTGGTAGTAGACTTCCCCCGCTGATATTCATGTTGCATTGCATGCAGCGGGTGCTCGCCCAAGCTACCATCCCGAATGTAGTGGTCGATTAAACGTTCCACTGATTTGAGAAGGAAGGAGGTCAGACTGATCGGTCTAAAGCTCTTTGCCTCCTCATAAGTGACGCGGCCACCTTTGGGAATGAATTTGACAGTTATTTCCATAACTGACATACTTCAACCCGCCGGATGCCACGCGGCCTCTAGGCTGGTTTTGTCCGGAGAAAGATAATAGAGTTATCAGTTAGTTTGATGAGATAGGGAAATGTCTTTGTGCATGTATATATGCATGCGTATGTATGTATGTGGCAAAACTGTAACCTCTGTGTTTCGAAGATGGCTGAACCGACTTGCACAAACTTAGTCTCAAATGAAAGGTACTACCTTCTCATCAGTTGCTATTGAATTTTTATTGAAATTCGGAAGTTATGGATTGAAGGGTGCGGTCCTATAGTAAGTTACCACACTGGAACCACCATGATGTCCATATGATGCAATTGATAATAAACTCTGTGCAACTTAGATTTGCGGGTCTTGATCATTAATGACCAATCGAAGTTGCTAAGAACCTATTGGCCACCTATGATGATATGGTATTTCTCAAAACTGCCTATATTTTTACGACAATCAGTCTTTCTTTAGACTACCTGCTTTTTCTACCCAATCAGTCTTTTTCTAGGCTAAATTTTTTTAAGGATAATTCAATCCAAAGAAATCTTTAATTCTTCCAACATGTCTAAGTCCTCCCAAAAAGGCTGTGTCAAATATTAAAAATAAAAGAAAAAGAGTAACGCAGAGCGGAGGATATGATTAGTCACAAACGACTACTTCAGTATCTTACAGAGAAATTATATAAATCTTATTCATATGATTTTAAGACAGATAGACCATTCAAGGCTGTCTTGAAAGGGTTATCGCAAGTTTGGACGGAATATCCAACGAATTGAAAAATTTACGTGGCTTTTCTCCTTCACGAGGTTTTCTTATGAAGAGAAAGCCTAACGGCACTAACACGCCAGCACGCTCTGGAATTATCAAGGAGCTTCATTTTAACGTTAATGAGGTTTATAATTTCAATGTATTAGGTACGTTTTATCTTCCACTAGCGAGTAAAGTGGTACATTATAGACGATATGGGGACAGGATTCAAAATCTGACCCAGTGTCGTAGATGCGAAGGCATTGGGCACTGCACAAAAAAGTCATTTGGATTCCAAATGCATGATCTGTGATGATAAATCGCACACAAAGGACACTTGTCCGGTGAAACAAATCACAAAACGTTTCAAATGCGCTAATTGCAGCGAAAACCATGAATAGAATTTCTGAGAATGTTCTAACAAAATTGTAATGAAATTAAAGTTAAATAATGACTTTAAATAATCATTTAAATTTAGTAAAATTGGAATACTCGTTCATTAAAAACGTGTGAAGACGAATTTTTCAACTTCTAAATATAACCGATTTTGATATCATTTTTCATTGCAGCAGCGTATTTGCCTTTTCAGTGCTGTGGCAAGCAAATTAGCTTCCTGAAAGGAGACTTTTAAAGTCTTTTTAAATGAAATAAATGTTTGAAAACTTTTCTACACATAAAATTACCTAATTCCGATACCGTCGTATTTGTGGGTTTAAAAACTTCGAAAATGTTTTCCAACATAAAACAGCGCGTGTGCTGATATAATAATTTTAGTAATTAATTCTTCTAAAAATAATTATGGAGAAAAAACAATAAGCAAAAATGTCTTTAGCAATATTGTTGAGAATATTTCATTCCCTGAACAAAATGTGAATTTTATTGATTATCAACAACAGAAGAGATTTTTCATTTACAGTAATGTCAGAATAGCTTATTTTGAAGATTTTCTTTCACGATTAGCCTATAATATCTCGATGCCCTGGACGTATGCAGCATTCATGGCATCAAAAAGTTTTTTTGCCTTTCTCAATAGAAAGGTATTGCAATTGCTCTGAAAACCGACTTTTTAACGGAGGCCCGGAGGGCCGAGTGACATATACCATTCGATTCAGTTCGTCGAGTTCGGCAAATGTCTGTGTGTATGTATGTGTGTATGTATGTATGTGTGTGTGTATGTGTGTGTGTATGTGACCAAAAATGTCACTCATTTTTCTCAGAGATGGCTGAACCGATTTTGACAAACTTAGTCTCAAATGAAAGGTGCAACGTTCCCATAGGCTGCAATTGAATTTCTAATGGATCCGACTTCCGGTTCCGGAATTACAGGGTGATAAGTACGAACATGCAGAAAATGTCGATTTTAATAAATTCTGCAATGAATGTATAAAGGTGAAAAATTTTCCAAAATATGACCACTACTGCTTCGATTTGTAGTATTAGGTCACTAACATCCATTCAAAGTCTATTTGGCCACATTGGCCACCATCCTCGGTTCCGGAAGCCCCGGCGGAAGTATCTAAATTCAGAATAACAGTCACATCGGTTTCTCGGAGATGGCTAGACCGATTCGACTAAACTTGGCCTCAAATGAAAGGTATTGCGTCCCCGTAAATGGCTATTTAATTTCATCCCGATTCGACTTCCGGTTCCGGAGTTACAGGTTGTGGCGTGCGATCACATAGCAAATTGTAATTCAAACCGATACTCCGATGAAAGCAAAAAAGGTAAAAATTTCGCTAAAATGTCTCTCAAACAACTTAAATTTGCTGTTCTAGGTCACCGACGTCCAACCAAACTTTCGTTGACTACATTAACCACCATAGACGGTTCCGGAAGTGCCCGGGAAAAGCGGCCATCTTTCAAAATTTACGAACTCACATCAGTTTCCCGGAAATGGTTGGGCCAATTTTCACAAACTTAGTCCCAAATGATAGCTATAATATCCCCACAGATGTCTATAAAATTTCGTACGGATCGCTTATATGGGTCCGGAAATACAGACTAAATCGTCCGGTCACATATGAAATTCCCATATAAGCCAGAACTCAAATTTTTTTTTCAAAGAGGGGACCCCATGAAATTTCAGAAATAGAATTCGTATTTTTGATGCCAAACATCTTTAAAATGCATGAAACGTCGAGATTTTATGTTATCTCGAAAAATTTTTTTTTTGTAAAAATCGACTTTTTGGGACTGCCGATTTCGCACCTTTTTTCAGTTCAATATTACCGTGGCTGTTTTTTTTTCAAAATTTTAGAACTCGAACTCTTTTAATGAATATAAACAACGCACACATTCTCGTGATTCATGATTGAGAAAGGCACAATTGCACCGCTAGGTGGATTAAAATAGGTTTTTCAGTTCAATATTACCGTGGCTGTTTTTTTTTTCAAAATTTTAGAACTCGAACTCTTTTAATGAATATAAACAACGCACACATTCTCGTGATTCATGATTGAGAAAGGCACAATTGCACCGCTAGGTGGATTAAAATAGGTTTTTTGTAATAGCACTCTCTAAAACTTTAGTGAAGACATTAAGCCCTAAACTAATTTTTTTGATTATTTTCCATCGGCCTCTGTCCGCACTGAGTGCCAATCAACGACGTCAGAGAGGTGACTTAACCATTTGGTCCCCAGATATCGGCCCTTCAACTCATTAACCGGGACCAACGGCTATATTTCTTTAATGAAGCATGACTTGACCATAGACTTTTCACCTCGGAAAATCTTATTGGCGAAATATAGTTGTGCGATTATAATTGTGCTCTAAAATCAATTTTTTGAAGCTTTCTTTGTAAGATCAAATTTTATTCTAGAAAGTTTTAGATAGGAGTAAAACGCATGACGTTCACTCATCACCGAAGAATCGATGTGACTTTATTTGTGGAATATACCCGGAAGCCGGAGCTTCCGGAATTGTCGATAGTGGACAATATATTCAAAGAATGTTTGATTGGCAATCAGTGATCTAGATCTGCGATTCGATGTAATTTGGTGGCAATTTCATTAAATTTTAGCCTCTGAGGTATTACTATTGTAACGGTTGATATGGAAAATTCCATTGTGACCTTACTAATCAACCTATAACTCCGGAACCAAAATTCAGAACCGAATGAAATTTATTACCAGGCAATGGGATTACTGTATCTTTCATTTGAAATCAAGTTTGAAGAAATTGGTCACGAATTCGATGGGAAATAGGTGTGATATTAATTTAGGAACTTGGCGGGTTCCCCGGGGACACCAAGAACAGTCATAGGTGGCTAATGTGGTCAAAGCTACTTTGATTGACCATTAGTGATCTAGACCCGAAAATCCAGGTAATGTTGTACCCATATTAATATATATTACATAATTCGGACATCATGTTGTTACCAGTTTATATAAGAATTCGCTTTGTGACCGCTCTCTTCAACCCGTAACTCCGGAAACGGAAGTCGGATCAACTGAAAATTGTGAATCGGTTCAACCATCTTTTAGAAACTTGTGTGAGTTAAATAATACGCACATACATACACATACTCAAACATACACATATGGTCAAGGCTCCGAAAATGGCAACCACAGGCGAAATTATTTTTTATCAAATTTTGCGTCAAACTGTTTGTTTTCCGTATGTATATAACCTCTAATATTAAAAAATATGAATGGTGATTCCAGAAAAAATTTCATGTCTGTCATTTATGAAAGTTTGTTGATGCTACTTGCATGACCTGAAAATGACTAAAAGACCGTAAGGAGATAAAAAGGTAAACAAAATCCATATTTTCAACTTTTTGCTTACAACCACATTTTTCTACCGCAGTCTAATTTAAATTTGGTGATATTGCTTAAAAAAAATTGATAAATATGGATTATTGCTTATTTTCAGTTGTGAAGTAATGGAAACCAAATAACTTGTAACGTGACAAGTCAAAAATTCAAAAAAGTTTTGTGGACCACACCAACAGCATGCATACAATGTCTAACCTGCATTTTTTCATACTACATTGGGTCTACTTTTTGAAACTGTATTGTGAAAACTTTAAAGTTTTATTAATTTTTAAGAAAACGCTGTTTATCTTATGTAACGTGACAGATTTTTTCTGCTGTAAAGCAATTCTATCAAGTTTGATTCAATTGCGTCAATATTGGTGACCATTTTTGATTATGATGAAACCTTTTACGTTTCATGTATATGGGAGACTAAGTATTTTTCAATATTAAACAAACAATTTTTATTCAAGAGAGTTATATTTAAAAAGGGCGTATGAGATCTTGAATGCACTACTTTCAATATATATAGTTCGAAAATCGTCATTTGTGCAGCAAAACTATATGATAGCGAGTTCTAGGGAGTTAAGTGTTCTGTGTGGATATTTTTTGGCGAAATAATTAAAAAAATGTTAAAAATGCAAATGCGTTGTTAAAAAACAAAAAAAAATGAAAATAAAATTACAGAAAAACAATGTTTTTTGTTAACGAAAGCCTATAAACTGATGAAACTATAATTGCACTATTAGGAAGTTATTAGTAAGAAAGTATTTTTAACTTCAAGTATTCTTCTAAATTTCTTAGTCTTTGCCAGTCATAAGTATATTTTTCTTATACAATATTAATACTAAATATAATTTCGAAGCAAAATGCTTTTAAGAAAAAATTTCCGAAATATTTTGATTTTTTTTTTCACCAAAAATATCTAGTAGTGAAAATACGCCCTTTTAATAAATTACTCACAAATGCCAAACGCAAAAAACATAACCTGTTTAAAATTTAATTGCAAATAAAAAAACTTTAAAATATAATTGCATCGTAGAGAAAATAACAATAAAAAGTTTTAACATATTTCAATAATTCTCGACAAACATATGATTACGGCTTAAAAGCCAACTGTCAAAATTCCCTTTGGAAGGAAACTCCAGACAAACCATTACTGGCCAAACACAGTTCACAGCTGTTAATGAAAGAGAAAACGTTTCTCTTTTGTTTACTACCTACATCTGTGATTGGTGAGTAACAATTTGTCCGGAATTTCCCTTCAAAGAGAATTTTGATAGTTGGCTTTTAAGCCGTAATCATATGTTTGTCGAGAATTCTTCTAATTTTGAATTTTTTTTAATTTTTTTAAAATAATTTAGTTATAGAGTGTATTTCAAAATGGGTTTTCAATTCAAAATGCTCACGAAAAATTATCCTTCAAAATGCAGATGTTTTCAAGTTATTTTGGATTTTCTTTCGACATAATATGTTACTTCGTGAAATTACAACATGAACATGAAATTTCCCGTTAATACTCAGTTCCTAAATTAAGGATGATTTGTGTACGATTGTCTTGATATCCTTGCTTCAATGAAAATGCAGAACTGTAACGTGACAGATTCTGGTTGTAACGTGACAGATCATTGAGAATACTCCATAAAATCGAAAACAAAGTTTTTCTTCAGGAAAACTATATTTCATACTCTTCCTTGTTTTCTAAGCTTCAACTTAAAACTGTTTTCATGCAAATTTGGGGGCCAACGGAACGGACTTTTTCTATTTAGTCGGGCAACCTCAAAACTAACTGCGAAAATTGTGTAACGTGACAGACGTATCAAAATGGCAATAAAGTGAAAACGGTTCATGATAGTAAAAAACTTTCTGTAGAAAAAATGTGCGGCTTAGTGACCTTAATAATGTGCAGTTGTGATAGAATATGGTTTTATTGTTTTTGCTGACTTGTCTTATGAAATATGCGTAAAAATGTAACGTGACAGACAGAAGCCTTGACCATATATATGCACAGACATTTGCCGATCTCGACGAACTGACTCGAATGGTATATAACATTCGGCCCCTCATACCTTTTTGAGGGAAAATGCCAAGAAAGTTTGAGTTTACGTAAAGGCATAAAGCAATGATTGCATTACATCAAACTTATAGTATTTTGGTACTAAATTTGGCGGTGGGAATGTAAGGTGTAGAAGAAATTCTTAAGATACGAAACCAATTACTAACATAGTTTCTTTGTGTGTGTCATCGATATTTTTCGTGAGCATTGCGGATTGTTTTTGGGAATGAGATTATGAGCCCAAAATCAGAAAATCTGAGCGCGCCGTTTTGGGTGTATAAAAAATATGATCGACAAAACAAAAATTTATGCATAAAAAAGGAATCACTAAGGCACGCGAAAAGTTATTTGCGATCAACTGAAAAAAAATTGAAGAAAATCGGTTGAGTGGTTTTTCGGCATTCTTGATCACAGAAAAACCATTTTTGGAAAAACAACATTTCAAGATAATCGAGTTTAAAATTTCAAGCTACTACTGCTCTTGGTAGACGAAGCGCGCTTGGAAGCGCTGTAACTTTTGATCTATTTCTCGGATCACTTCCCAAAGAGTTACACTTTCAGATAAAGTTTAAAAAAAATGTCGCTTTTTTGAAAAATAAAAAGGTATGTAACCCCTTAACTATATTTAATTTGACTGCGATAAATAGATTCCTATTGTGTCTCAGTAAAACTCCAACTATAAAGAGAGTTTAGGTGAGAATAAGTAACGGCTTGTTTGCCATACAGGTGTTGTAAACAGTTACCAACTGGATTGTGGCTGCCGTTTCGTTGTATTCTATTAATTGGATTCGATTTCTTTGTCTCATCGGTATCGAAAAAGAACGAATGGAAAATTTAGCAAGCAATCAATATAATCCTACAATAGTAACCACTGATAACTGCAGAAGCTATGCCTTTTTCACCTTGCGGTCTCTGAACTGCATCTCATATTCGGGTTATAATGCCCTTCTTGTTTCACCTGCAAAGTTCTTCCTGGTCAAAGTTTCATCCTAGGATTAGAAGATACCTTTTCCGAGGGGTATTGTTTTCGAACGAGGTGGCATGTGAGTGAACGCGGTGTAAAGTCTGTGCATATGGAAATTTGAGAAGAAAAGCTTCTGTCGGAAGCAAAAAGCGTATTCCAGTTATAGAAAGTACTGTACAGTGTCAATCAATATAAATAACTACGGAGCAATTTTCAATTGGTCAAACTTGACGATCAACAAAATGTTTATCATTTTAATTCTACGATTCCTCAATAAATTGCCATCTCAACATCATCAATGCAATATAGTTGTGCCAGTACTGTAGATGCATTGCACTTGATATGCTTCTTTCGATAATATTCCATCGGAAAATTTGGATGTAACCCGCAGCAAATTGAGTTTTGTATTTGGGAACAAACCAGACCTCGAGGCATATCCCGCATAGAGCAATGAGATTTACATTCTGGTTGGGAATTAAAGTTTCATCTTCTACTCATCAATATGGTGCAGCCGGTTTGACCTGCACACATGGACGGTTCACTAAAGTTATAGGTATTGATCCCATCTGCACAACATGGTTTTTCGAGAGATGTAGCAGATTTTTAGCCGGATTAGGTCAAATTGCTATGCGTTGTATGGTTGATAACGGAATGATACATAATTTAACAGCATATTGGTTTTATCATTGGTATGATATCCTTGCAAGCAACACTTCACTTTACTTCACATTTTAGATTGTATCATTGATTGCACAGGCAAGATTACGGAAGTTTGTGTTGTATGTTTTTGGAGAAATATGTATGCAGATGAGCCGGGTATTTTTCCAGTTAATTAACGAGAATTCTTCACTTTTATGGTTACAGTTTTGGGTGACAATTTTTATATGAACCAGTTGTTTCGTTGACACGTGAGGTTTGAAATTATGTGACATCACTCGGTATACGTTTGAATATGAAGTTTATTTTGCTCCTAATTTGCATATATGCACTTTAACTTAGCTGGAAAAATGTCAAGAATTTCCCTTTACCGCCCTATTTGCAAGGAAACAATACTTCTATGCCGTACGACTTAATGTCATCTCATATTATAATTTTTCTGTGATTCCGTGATCCCGTGGGTACGAGCGTTTATATGTTTGCGCTTGGTGTGCATGGATGATCAAACTCATTAACATACACATGGTTCAAGCGTTTGTGTGATAATGAGTTTGATCGCTTGGCCGTTTGTACGTCGCATGTTCGATTGTGTATGTATCTTCGCTTGTATAAATTTTGTTGTTGTTTGTTTATTAGGACCCTTTAAACGCAAAGCGTTCATTCAAGTCCTTAGGCTTGTATAAATTCGATTTTATAACTCTGTGTGTTAATCTGCATATTCGCGTAGGTTCTGGAATGTTCGCGCGGATTGAGGATCGCTATTGAATGTTCGCGTTTGTGATCTGCGTGTATTATCGTGCAGAGCCCGATTGTTTTTATATAAAAGGATTTCTGAGTGTTGCATGTACGTAACTTCGCATGTATAACGTTTGTATAACCGCGTGAATATTTACGTGCGCTGTTGGATATTCGCACGAACCGCGACTTTGAGTGTATGGTTCAGATCTACAAGTGAGTTCCTTCATATCACTAGAGTACTCGGCCATGGCGCCCTGAGACTTCTCGTGTACACGAGATTTTTTTTTGCGACGAGACGTATGGATCTAGACTGCTAGGACCAAATGTAGGGGTGGTCTGACGTCACCAATTTATAAACGCGTGGGAACGGGCGTTAGTATAATTGCATTTGAGACCGCGTTTATATATTCGTAAGCTCCAACATATTGGCTTGACCACAGAGGGAGCGCAGGCGTAGGTGAACGCGGATGATCGCTATTGCATGTTCGTATGCGTAACTAGATTTATATTATTGTGAGAAGCACAAGTGTTTTTCAACATAATACCCTGAGCGCTGATGTAAACCGCAAAGCAAGCTTTTATTCGACGATCTTCTGGAAATTCGCTGTCATTCGCCCGATTTTCAATATACTAATGCTATGAAGTACTAATGTTGAACTGCCAAATTTAAAAATTTGTTAACGGCACCACTCGTGCTATTGGACAGCTTCATTTGGCTGTAATTTTCCGGAATGCGACAGCATTTGCTTATGTTTCCCTTGCTGTTTGATGAACTGGTCACTTCTAGTGACATGTGATGAATATTTTCATCTTAACAGAATCACTCGATATGGATGTTTTACGAAAATTACCTGTGTTTGACTCGTCATTCAAGAGGACCTTTAATCGTTTATTTATTTGCCTGGGTTAAATTGGATACGTTCGAAACAATAAACAATGTCGAATATAATTCTGAAGAGGAGATGCATAACGAATGAAAACACAGCGTCACATTAGTATTAAACTGGCTTTATATATGCTCTATAATAGCACTAAATGCATATTTAGAAGCCTTTAAATATCATTACGGCTTGTTATATCAGTTTTATATACCCAATAGCTAATACCCATCGCGCGTTGCTGCGACTTTCAACAAAATATGAGGAAAACACAATTTGTTCCGAAGCGCCCTCTGGCGGGCAGATACTTGCCAAACAATAGCATACAAACACGCTCCATAACAAATGCCTACTACGCATAATTTTTGACGGCAATGGAAAGATTTAGGCTCCTATTTTATGGAATAACTTTTATTTGGGTGAAAACACAAATATTTTCAAGACGCTCGCCACTTTTGTACGAAATGAGCCTATGGGGCTTTTTGGACCGCCAATTCTATCTACCACCGTTCAGCTGCGGCTGCGCACACAATTGCACACACCACAGCAAAGAAAACACATCATGCGTCAATCGACAGCTGTGACTACCCGATTAATTTTTTCAATAATTTTTTTTTGTTTTCTAAGGAGTTTTTGAAAAAAAAGTATTTTAATAGGTAAACAAACTTCCATTGTAAGAAAATAAAAAAAGATTAACGGTCTAAATTACTCAGTAGGGAGGTTAGAATTACCCTTACATTGTAAAAGGATGAGAAAACGTCGCCTAGCGCTGCCATGGACGGGAACGATAACGAGAGAGAAGGCTAGAGACTTGTTGTCTCTTGCTGTATGCACTCCACTGCGTCTCCACTCCACTCGGTTCATTACTGCTTGTCGCCAGCCTCACAGTCTTCGAAGGGTCCGCCGGGTCGTATTCTATCTGGTCGATCCACTGTGCTCGCTGTGCGCCCCGTCTTTTTGTTCCTGTAGGGTCGCCCTCAAGAACCATCTTCACAGGGTCGTCGTCTGACATTCTTACGACGTGTCCAGCCCACCGTATTTACGGTATGCGCGATGGATGGTTCTTTCAGCAGCTGATGCAACTCATGGATCATTCGCCTGCGCCACGTTCCGTCTTCCATCTGCACGCCACCATACCATGGTACATCTCACCTTTCCTTCGAAAACTCCAAGGGCGCGTTGGTCCTTTACGAGCATAGTCAAGGTCTCGTGACCGTAGAGGACCACCGGTCTAATCAGCGTCTTGTGCGGCGGCGAATTTTGTTCGACTGGAGCGTCCTCCGGAGTCCAAAGTAGGCACGATTTCCCGCCAAGATCCGTCTCTGAATTTCTCTGCTAGTATCATTGTCGGAGCCCAAATACACGAATTCGTCGACCATGTCGATTTCGTCACCGTCAATCCGAACTCGGGAAGGAAGGTTCACACTCTCATGTATTTTGTCTACGAAACGTTGACGGCTAGTCCAATCCTGCTGGCTTCAGCTTTCAGTCTGATGTACGTTTCCGACATCGCCTCAAAGTTCCGTGCCATTATGTCAATGTCGTCGGCGAAGCCAAGAAGCTGGACGAACTTCCTGAAGATCGTGCCACTGATCTGGCACCTAGACATTCGTGATATTTTTTAGTTTTACTTATTGTTAATAATTAAAAAATCCACGGCTTAGTTGTGCTAACGCATTGAGCCCTGTCAAATAAATCTGTCGAAAAAAAACTTGGCAGAAGACAAGAACTGTCTATCTGAATCTTTTTTTGGATTTTTTCCGTTCACTTATATGTAGTTTAATAAATAAACCACATATATTAAAATAAATGCTTTTTCGCATCCAGAAACTTTTCCGGACAAATAATATAACTAAGATCAGTCGTTCTGTTCGCAGACTGTTCCAATTGCCGGCAAATATTTCTTAGTCTCCCATACACTAGTGAACCGTAAAAGTTCCATAGGAATCAAAAAATGGTCGGTCCCGATTTTTAGTAAAATTGGATCAATTAAACATTTTCTAACATATGGGAGTTTGGGAGTAAGCTAGAATGTGACATAATAAGTTTTTACCGATAAAATAAAAAAATTAAAAAAAATTCGTTACGTACTGGTGGAGAGGGGGATGAAGGAATTTATGACAGATTGTGTCATGGGGGGATGAGTCACTTGTCACTGTTGCGTTACTTAATTTGTAAATGTGATTCAAAATGATGACTTTGAAGAATAAAAATTACAATGAAAGTAATAAAATATTAATAATATAACGTACTACTCACAATAGAATATCATGACGTATTTGCTTACATCACTTTCTATGTATGTAGACTCAATTGAATTGAGGTAATGGAACCTCCCATTTAATGCACAGAAGATACGAATGATTTGAAATAATTCTCTTCGTATGTATGGCATTGAGCGATGTCATCTCTGCTCTAAAATATAAGGATAATAAAATTGCATAAAGTAACTAAAACTTGCAAAAATTCTCAACTCGCTGTGACATTGTTAGCCGGAGAGACAAACCATAGTGTCAGCGTGTGAAGCTAAAGGTCTTCATGATAAAACGTAACTGTAATTTGCACAAGTTGCTCCACAACATACACCATACATGCAAACTCTGGGGGGGGGGGGGGGGGGTTATTATTATAATTAAATGCTCTGATTGTATGAAATGTGATGCGGTGTGCATTTTTCTCTCACTTTCGACTGGAGATATTTTTGACAAGAAAACAGTCATACTCGACAATTTCATTTTATGCATTCTTTCACTTCCTGTGAGGAATTTCGAGCATAAACTAACTACCTCGGGCAGACCGGTATTGTTGACAAAAGATACTTAGGGCGTTATGAGTTAAACAGATACGAAGTACATTACTGAAATACTGCTTTGGTGGTGGAAAATGTGAATGTGTAGCCGAGTTGAAATAATTATACTATTTAGTCATTTTTATGACAAGAACTAAACCTTAACCGTATTCTAGTATGTGTGTTATCGTATTCTAGTGTGCAATTAGTTGTCCTTGTATCCTCATAGAGTTTGTTTAACATATTCGACGTAGTCCCTGGGTATCATGGTGGTATGTTAATCGTAACAATTTTGGACTCCATTTGAACCTTTTCAAAATTCTTGAAATTCGATCTCTCGGAACAATTTTCAGATCTTCACTCGCCAACGTTGCATACAGGGATGACAGTGGGTGGAATTGTCTACGTTTAATCGCTTTCAGTTTGTAATTTAGCCCGGCGCAAATCAATTTTTTTCAAATGTTGTGAAAATTGTATCACAGCTTCAATACGTTACAGCGATAATGTTAAGATGGTTTTAGCAATGTTGTTTTAAATCAGCATTTCGCATTCAAGGATTTAATGCTTTATTTTGTAAATACCGTAAACCGGGGTGACTTTGATCAGCGGGGTGACTTTGATCACTCGAAACTTTTTTTGTAGATCGCTTATTAAACCAGAATAGTCTACCGAATCATTTTAATTTGAAATGATTTTTACTCTAAACTTATAAAATACTGATTTGTTATACTTTTTGAGTATATTGTTCGGTTTTTGGGTACAAAAACTACAAAAACCCGAAATTTGACTTTACCTTATTTTTGCAAAGCTTCGTAAAGTATCCATTTTTTATAAAACAAATAAATCTCAGATTTGATCAAGAGTAATAAATTACAAGCGAGTTTTTATTTTCCTTTAGAGTGGGATATGCCAAATTTATTTTTAAGAGTTTGTTTATTTTAAATACAATTTTTTGTGAAACTAGTGGGCAATTATTTCAAATTATTTCAAGCAAAAATTCGCAATATTTTTTATTGTTCAATAGTCCAACGTGTTAAAATGGATTAAACTTTTTGTACATTGATAAAGCACTGAAATAAAACAATTTTAGCAGTTTTAAAGGTTTTCAGAATCTTCTATGGACACAAATTATACGAATTTTGGTTACTCGAATTTTACAGTATATTGAAATACTTTGTATAATACCAATTAACATCTATTTAACAATGAGTATCTTTCCAGAATTAGTTTAAACAAATATTTGAATGAAAAACATTGACATCAATCTATACGCGAACGGAGGTCTTAGTGGAATGTACGTAATGTTTCAAAGATTTTCTTCCATTTAATTCCACTATGTTTGAAATGGAAGAAAATCTTTGAAACATTACGTACATTCCACTAAGACCTCCGTTCGCGTATATATTGTGAAAATGGCAACCAAGCCAAGTGAGCATAATAAATTTATTAGCCTTAGGAAAACATAGTGGAATTAAATGGAAGAAAATCTTTGAAACATTGACATCAATAACTTTATGTGGGTGAACATGCAGGTTATCAAAGTCACCCCGGAATACGAAAACGGACTTCAGTTTGACATCATTTTTGGAAAAATAGCTGGAAGCGGAGAATTTAGGTAAAACCATCCAATCTTGTTCTCCATGCATCAGTACATGGTTTAAAAATATTAAACTTGAAAAAAATGTGTTGCGCCTAAAAATATGTAATGATTACTTCGAAAAGTGATCAATGTCACCCCGGTTTACGGTAATTATCGATGTAATAATCGAGTGAAGCGATTTTGTAATACACTCATTGACCTCATCAGTAATATCACATATTTTGGATATTTTAATGCAACTTCTGCTCCCATGCTTTATTTCAGCTAGAAGTAGTGGAAGTGATGATAGCAAACAGAGCTGTTCTAATCATGTAACAGGGTGTTCCTGCTTTTTAATACATGAGTTGCTTTTTTCCATTCTACCATTGTTGTTGTTTATATTATGGATAGGGTAAAGGGCCTATTGTAACGCTATTAGGGAAGATGCCTCACTAATTCATTAATTACTCAGCCTAAAATCGATGGAATGTGTATAAATTGGTATATCGCTGTTCTAACGGCTTCAAATGGGTAGGGTGATAATAGGAACATGGCGAAAATAGGCACATTACCTTACATGATGAATGCAATATGTACACACAAGTGTTGAGACATATGCTCGGTTCGATATCTGCTCATCCTTTTCCTTCTATACCAAACTGTTACAATCCTATCCTGAAATGCAGATTTTGGTACCATCGCGACGTTATGCATTGATGAATGTTGTAGAACTGAGAACATACATACAAACAAGCTTTTACCAAAAACCTGTAAAAGCATTCAAATGATAAAAGATTTGCATGCGTGAATCATCATGGTATCCGAGATTGCATGCAAGGTCCGTTTGCTGGCCGAGCCGATCGAAACGCCACACTCGAAAAGTTATGTCATAATTATTGATATTTTATATTTTTTTTCTAAAATTTACATATATTGAGTGATACATATTCGAAATTTTATGATCATTGGATAAGAACACAATTTTTAACAGCGGTTTAAACGTAGATCTGTCCGGAATTTTTAATGATTTTCATTTCAGAAACCATAATTTCTATGTTCACTTCAAATGCATGTTGCTCTTTTGATTTTGGTCCGCGCAACTAAAATCATTTTGTAGGGAAACAACAGAACTTGGATTGCGATTATCATATACACTCAGGTTTTTTACGCGGTTTTTTTGTGCGGTATTTTTTTTACGCAGTTTTTGAAATCTACGCCGTTTTCATTTACGCGGTTTTTGAAATTTACACGGTCTTCATTTACGCGGATTTTGAAATTTATGCGGTTTTCATTTACGCGGATTTTGAAATTCACGCGATTTTCATTTACGCTGTTTTCATTTACGCGGCCTATATCTCCGCGTAAAAAAACCTGAGTGTATTAGCTAAACTTGCTTAAAACTATAACTTTTTGTAGTCTGATCAAAAATACTTTTTTCATTAATGTATTATGTACAATGAGGCGAAACAGTTCGGAACTGTCAAATATTACAAATTCTATGGGAAATTATATCTGCTTTTCGAATATCACAGTCTCGCTCTCCGCCTCGGTGCGCCAACGGGTTTATGGAGATTTTAAATTTTGGTTAGTTTTATGGAGGCGAATGGTGTTTTGTGCAAGGTAATCAGAAAATCTAAAATTAACCAACACTTCATACAATGGATTTAAAATAGTGTTTTTCATTGTTTATGATATTGTTGATATAGGTGATCAGTAAAGGAAAATCTATCATAAAAATGGGATCATAGTCATAAGGAAGTTTCGATGACACTGCGTATGGAAAAAAATGATTTTTTATGGCTTTTGGCATCAAAAATGAACTCAGCACCTCAAAACTAGCTTAATTTGTGGTTTTCAGCCAAATTAGGCAATAGTTTAGGTTTTGTTAGACGTTTAAAATAATGGAACGAATTTTGTAGCCATCCCTCAGATTTCGTGCACGCGACTATTTCTTTTTCGTGGCAGGCAAATATTTATTTCCTTACCAACTGATTCTTTGGGCCATGCTAGTCTCGTTCATTGTTTTACATGTCGGTGTCATCATCGTTGGCTTGATGCTGGCGAGAAGATGTTCTTTCTTGCTCTCCGTATTTACCGTTGGTATTAGTTTCCTAATGGATTGTGCTGGCTGTGGATTTTGAGGTATTGGGCCGAGCTTTTTCCATTGTCAGTAATTGCCTGAGCCAACGCTAGAAATTTGACTAGTCCTTGTGGTCCAGGTAATGATATTGTACACTGTGTTTTGGATTGGAGTTTTTTAGATGAGTTTTCTTTAGAGGCTCCTAAACATGGTTTTCCGTAATGCGTCGTCTGATTAGAGAACTAGTACGTCAGGTGAGAAATAATTAGTCAGTGCAACCGATTCTCATCACAAATACGCCATTGAAATACCCGGAAAGTTGAATATTGCTTTATCCGCCGTAACGAATTCCATTTTGCTGAATATCGACATTTTAATTATTAATGTTGTAGGTAAGGAGATCGTCCATTTTCTCCTCGTCCATATATAGGAGTGTAGGCTAAAATTGTTATGAAGCAAAGTAGCAAAGAGTGAAGTTCAATGAGAAAAGAGTGAAAGGAAAAGAACTAAGAGTACAGAGTAATGAGTTAAGAATTTAGAGTAAAAAGCAAAAGATAAAGCATTAAGAGGAAATAATGAAGAGAGAGAGTAAAAAGTAAGGAGTGAAATGTAAATGGTAAGGAGTTAAGAATAATAAGCAAAGAGCAAACAATGAAGAATAAAGAGTAAAGGGCCATGCAAACAGAGTAAAATAAAAAAAGTGAAGATGAAACAGTAAAGAGTAAATGGTAAAGTGTAAAGAGTAAAGCCTAAAAGTTGTGAATTATGAGTAAATTAGGAAGTGAGGAGTAAAGTGTAAATTCTAACGAATAAAGAGTAAAGAGTAGAGCAAAGAGTATATAGGAAGGCTTTAAGAATAAAGATTGTAAAGAACAGTATAAATGAAAAAGAACTTAAGATATAGAGTAACAAGATAAGAGTTAGAACTAAAGAATAATAAGCAAAGAATAAAATGTAAACAGAAAAGAGAAAACAGCAAAGGCCAAAAAAAGAGTAAAGAGTAAGAAGTGAAGAGTAAGATATGAAGAGTAAAAGTGAAGAGTAAAGAGTGAAAAAAGTAAAAGAGTAAAGACGAAAAGTTTTGAGTTAAGATTTAAGGTAGAAAATAACGAGTGAAGTGAAAGAGTATGAGTCAATTATAACGAGTAAAGAATAGAGAGTAGAGCAAAGAGTAAAGAAAAGCACTTAATGAGTAATGATTAAAGACATAATAATAAAGAACAACGTAAAGACTAAATAGTAGAATAGGAATAAGTGGAAATTATGGTATGATAAGGACTAAAGAGTAATCTGGTCAGAGTAAAGAATAAACACTAAAGAATGAAGAGAAAAGGAATTAGAGTGAAAAATATAAAATATAAATAATGGAAAATAACAGCAAAATATAAATAATAGTGAAATGTGAATAATGTATAACTGAAAATAAACATATAAAATGGAGGTTGCATTCTTGATTCACGTTCTCAAGTAGAGTAGAAGAGGAGGAAGACGTCGGATATGAGCCAATATAAATAAAATAATAAATAAATATTGAACTTTTGACTTAACGAATAATTCGTTTCGGTATTCGTTACAGTGCGCTTGTTGAAATTCATACAAATCTCAACCTATATCTTGTTGTTGTCTTGATACAACAAAATCAAAAGGAATGGATGATTAGAGTTGTTCTAGTACCAGATCTCTGTTAAACGAATCAAATCCAAATCCGTTACTGATACTTTTTGCATGTATCAGGCTACTAGCAGTTGGGAAATTGGATTCTGAGATGTCTATGACTTTCGTTGGTTTAGTTTTCGATAAAAATACGCTGAAAAAATCAGTTTGGACTAGGAAAAGTTTTTTTCAAATAACTTTTTTTCCTTGAAAGTCCCAACTTGAATTTTTTAAGGTAGGTAGGAACCATAATTACCTATATTGGAACAAAATTTCATCCAAATCAAAGATCTTTTTGTACATCGACTTTCAATTTTTAAAATCGATTTTTGCCTTTCTCAAAGATCACTCCAAAATCAACTTTTCAACCGAGGCCCGGAGGGCCGAGTGTCATATACCTTTCGATTCAGTTCGTCGAGATCGTCAAATGGCTGTGTGTGCATGTATGTATGTATGTGTGTGGCAGATGATGTCACTCGATTTTGTCAGAGATGGCTGTACCGATTTACACAAACTTAGTTTCAAATAAACGGTGTAGCGCTCCAATAAGACGCTATTGAATTTTTAATTGATCGGACTTCCGATTCCGGAGTTACGGGTTGAAGAATGCGGCCACATAGCCAATTCCCATATAAACTGGTAATACTATGATGTTCGAATTATGTAATACATATTCAAATGGGTTCAATATTACTTGGATTTGTGGGTCTAGATCACAAATGTAAAGTAGTTTTGACCACACTGGCCACCTATGGCGGTTTTTGATGCCCCCAGGGAACTCGCCGAGTTCCAGAGCTAATGTCACACCTATTTCCCAGAAAACTTTTAACCCATTTTTACAAGCTTAATTTCAAATGAAAGATATAATACTCCCATTGACTGCTATTGAATTTCATTCGGTTCTCACTTTGGTTCTGGAGTTGCAGAGTGGTTATTGCGGTTGCATAGGAATTTCTCATATAAACCGGTACAATCGTAATCACTCATAGGTTTAAAATCTATTGAAATGAACATCAAATTTCTTCGATTCGCAGGCCCAGATCACTGATGGCGATACAAAGATTATTCGAATATATTGTCCACTATCGTTAATTCCGGAAGTTCCGGGTTCCGGGCATATTCCAGATCTAAAATCACTTCGATAAAGACTGAACCAATTTTTACTAACCTAGTCTCAAATAGAAGGTATACTATGAAGTTCGGTGTTGAACCCTCCATCTACCTCTCCACCTCCTACCTCTCAACCCCCCCCCCCCCCCCCCCTCGCACCCTACACCCTTTGAGACCAACATTCCACCTACATTCCCTTCATTCCCTTCATTCACCCCGTATACTAAAATAAGTTAGATGATTCCCGACGCATCCTCCCCCTCCCACTATTTATATCCCTTCCCTTCTCCATCATAACGTTAGCATATATACAACATTGAACTCACGCTGATTAAGCTAGGGTTACTGAGCCCTAATTCATCTTAGCACCTCTATTCATCTCACTCATTTGCACACATTAGTTAGAGCAGTATCTGCTCTCTCTATTCAACGCATTAGCTCAAATGTGCACATATATACACTCAAGTTTTTTTTACGCGGTTTCTTTTGCGCGGTATTTTTTTACGCGGATTTTTTTTACGCGGATTTTGAAATTTACGCGGTTTTCATTTACGCGGATTTTGAAATTTACGCGGTTTTCATTTACGCGGTTTTTGAAATTTACGCGGTTTTCATTTACGCGGTTTTTGAAATTTACGCGGTTTTCATTTACGCGGATTTTGAAATTTACGTGGTATCCATCAATGAGGTTCCCTTTATCGCGGATTCTTAAATTTAAGTGGTCTTCATTTACGCGGATTTTGAAATTTACGCAGTTTTCATTTACGCGGATTTTGAAATTTACGCGGTTTTCATTTACGCGGATTTTGAAATTTACGCGGTTTTCATTTACGCGGATTTTGAAATTTACGCGGTTTTCATTTACGCGGTTTTCATTTACGCGGCTCGTATCCCCCGCGTAAAAAAAAACCTGAGTGTATACTTATCAAGCGTAATAAGAATGTAATATACATTTCCACAATGTTTTATTGAATGTAATTAGGCATTAAATCATAGATTGGATAAATGAGAAAGGCACAATTGCACCACTAGGTGCATAAAATCAGGTTTTTTTTGTGTAGGAGTCGATTAAAATTTTTTTCAATATTTTTATTAAAAAACAACATTTTTTGTAGGATTTGTCATTTTTAGACTATAGCCATTTGAAAAAAAAAATGGTAAAATGAGTTTGACCTCAAAAGACAGTCTAGATCATTTTTGGAAAAACGAGGCATGTAACGTGGCTTTTTATGACAAAGTCTTCATGTACAGAAAGTTTTACTGAAATCTGACAAGGTGCTGCCAATTCTGAATGCGATTTAGCGCGAAATTCGTCTATGACCAAAGCCGGTATACAGTCGTCGTATGCTACACCACAACCGGTTATCAAACCAACAACTGCGGACCGGGCGGTAACAAACACCAGCTCGACAAGAATCGATCCCAATACTACTAAACCAGCTGCTATTACCAACAGCGAAGTAACAACGATTACACCAAATGCCTTCAAACCAACAATGCCGATGAAGAAAAATTTAGAACAGCGACCCGTAAGTACAAAAAACAAATAAGAACATCCGACAGTGAGCATCATGAATGCAGTTCAAATGCAGATACGGAAGTGAACGAAAACGCGAGAGAAAGCGGACCGAATGACCTCCAAGGTTCGGGAGACAACGCAGCTAACTTTTTACCGCCAAGGAAGAGGATCTCAACACGCAGCAGCAAACTGCGTCAACAAGACCCGATGAACAGTTGAAAGTTAGTTCTAATTTTTACATACATATTGTAAAAATCATAAAATACCTACGGCTCAGTTACGCTAACGCATTGAGCCATGTCAAATAAATAAGAATCAAAGCAGGGGAATTTTGATTAGAACGCTGTCGCACGTCTTTTAGGTAACCCCACATGACTGCACAAATCAACATGAATACGAAGTTTGTAATTTATTATTTCAAAACATTCGTCACGATTTTAGTGGACGGATTTTGCAGACGAATCATAAAAAGTCGGATTAGCCATACAGAGAAACAGAAGTGAATTTGATTCAGGGACCTATTTACTTTACCGACGTTTTCAGTTCCGTTAGATATGACCAATGTGACGAAAAGACTTTGGATAGCCAATCCAAATCAAATGATCCAAATAATTAAAATCCATTTTTATAATATCGGTATCATTTAGATATCATAGTGATACATGTTTATAGGGGTTTTTTAGTGTCTAGTCGCATTTTTTCAAGCTGTAACTCGGGAACCGTAAATTTGACCTTACATACACAATTACATGCACACACTGGGTCATTTTTGGGCCTCGTGCTCTAAATGGAACGGACATTATGTTGATAACAAATCATCCATTTGAATTAAATGATATCTCTCATTTGGCTGCACTTTACGAAATCGAAGTTTCCAACGATTCCATAGACTTTCATTCTGAAAAACAAACAGGGAACCGTAAACAACTAGAGGGAAACGGTAACGCATAACTGAGAGAGGAATTCTGCTTGGCACTGCTCACTTTTTAGCACTTATGCAGAAAGCACGTTTTGCAAATGCTGCTATCGTACCAGTTTTCATCGGGTGAATTTAGCATTTTTGTACTCCTGTCCATCTGATGACCGTGGTGGGTGTTGACTGAACCGTTTTGAGGAGAACAGACGATGTGAAAGTTGGTGTAGTTGTACTTACCGGTGCAGCAGAATAGCACGAATGGTATAAAGCTTAGCCTATCCGGTGTTATTTTCAAAGCGGTTGCCCAAATAGATCGTTCCGCTTCCTGTGCGAATTTTTGTGCAAGTAAAGCACAATTGCCCAAGTGGTTTTATGAAGGCCACACACATGGCGTATCACATGTCTGTTGACCCGTTGACCCATAATCCATGTTTCATAAGTTTCAGCGAAGCTTGCTTTGAAGGACAAAATTGCATTTTTAACGCTACTTAGATTTTCAGAACTCGAACATAAAACGAATTATACTTTGAAGCAAACTGGATATACCCGAATATGTTTCATTCCGCTATCTTCGAGATACATGTTGATGTGCTTATCCGATTCATATGTTCATTCGTAAGCCAGAAGCTGAATGATACATTATATCAATATTGCCAATTGTTATCTTGTCGAAAACATCGCTGATCCATTATTCATGAGTGAGTTGAAACAGTGCAGATATCTTTGAACGACATGTCCATTTTTCTCTCATGACTGCGCCAATCTTTCCCATCGGATCGATTGTTTCCGTGCAAATTGTACCCAACAATCAGTACCGCATTTGACAGCTAATCGTTCGACAGTCATCGCAAACCAGCAACCGTGATTGGCAGTGGAAAGTTACTTTTCACATGTGCAACTTTGTAGTATTTCTCCATTCCTAGATATTCATTCCGTGCGGTCAAATGGAAAACCCACCGAACGAGTTGGGTTGACTACAACAACAAAAAATATGAATATTTATACGGGCAATTTGACGTGCACTGAAAATTCCGGAAACGATAACTGAACCGAACATGTAGCTTATCTGAGGGGCAGTCTCTTTTACTGACTCAGCTGAAACCCCTTGAAAACGTGTCGGTCTAGTTGAGAATGACGATGCGGAATCCTTCCTTGTCCGGGGAGACTTTCCATTTTGCTCGGCCAAGCTCTATGAAGAATGTATTCGGCAATTGACAGGAAAATTTATTCAATCGGAAAAAATAATTTTAATATTTTCCTCTTCTGTATTCTGGACAATTCTAGACTTGCTGATATCTAGGTGTAGATATGACATATCTCGGGTAGGAACATAGAAAACCTATTAGTTCACGACACGCCAGGAGCACATTTTAAGGCATCGTATTTCTCACTTACTCACGGAAATAGAGAATAATCTGATGCTCATCTCATTCGCATAAAATAATTTTGCGATTGTGTAAATAGTATGTTTTGGTATTCTCCAGGAAGTTGAACATGGTTTCGTCACTACTGCTATTATTTT
Source organism: Topomyia yanbarensis (assembly GCF_030247195.1). Lineage (NCBI taxonomy): Eukaryota > Metazoa > Arthropoda > Insecta > Diptera > Culicidae > Topomyia > Topomyia yanbarensis. Next base: position 4,569 of record NW_026683619.1, on the reverse strand, counting down.
TACAAATTTACTAAAAATCTTACATTCAGTTTTCCTTCTTTACTAAAAATGTTCTTAACCGAAAAATATAATCTTTCTAGTAATGACCAGGGTTTTTACCGCTGTTGTGGTGCGGGAAATAAGTATTTACCGCGCGTTTTTACCGCAACCGCACCTTTTCATTTTTATCTAATATCGATGTAAACTCTTTTTTAAAGTTTTCAAATTGATGTAAATCACAGAACAAACCGTTGAGAACTATTGTTGATTATTTGTTTTGATAGCGTATGGCATGCAATTTCATATTTAACCCTCAAAAAGACAAGGGTCTCATAGGCCCGGTTAGTTACAGTTCTCTAGTTTCAATGAACATATAATTTGAAATACAAATGATCGTGAGCTTTCGATTCTGTCACTGATAAAACGACAAAAAAGACGCTTTTGATTTCACTGGGTCTTAAGAGCGATGCTTCTTGAAGTCACAATTTTAGCTTGCCTTTTTAAGGGTTAAAAATAGTTTGTCCACTGCGACTATATTTTAATTTCTCATTTGGTTGGTCCAATTTTGAATCATTTTTCCGAGATCAACTGGATAAGCTTTTCGAATAACGAGTTCAATGTAGACCTTTAATGCATCAATTGCTTGTGGTTTGTTGGCGTAAACGAGAGACTTGATCCACGTAGGAGCGTAGTCAGAGGAGGATGCGAATTGTGGGGGTGGGGGTATTCCTCTAAATTTTTTTGAAAAAAAATTAAAAATGGTTATTATGTAAAAAAGACTTTCGACGCAAAGGAAGATTATGGTATACCTTCTGTACAAAAAGCCTATAACCCTCCAAATGTATCACGATTGCGTCGAAATGAGATAAATAAGATAAACATTAAGTTAGTAAGTTGACAAATGTTTTCATATAGAGAGAACATTTAATAAAGATTTAAAAAATGCCTTTTAAATTTTGTCCAAATTTTATTCATTTTATACTCCTGCTATTATAACACTCGGGGAGAATCGAGTCTACAAACAAGTCAGAAAGTAAAAAGTTAGTACTTTCTGCATTTTATGATGTTGTGTGCTCCCTTTTACTCTTCAACGGGTTATTTATGGTGGAAGTTACTCAGAAAATATCGTAAAATTTGGAATATCTTTTTAAATACAACAGATAGGAAGTTACTTTGTTCCGCAAAAATATGTTTTTCGACACCGCTAATAACTTTTTAGAAGATTCCAAGAACGTAGGAGAATATCTAAAAAGTCATCATGAAAAAAACTAATTTAAGGGTCTTCCATATAACATGTTCCATATCTCAAAAACTATTAAAGTTAGATGTAAAATGTCTTCAACAATTCCTTTGGAGGAATTCTATAGCTTTGCCGGAGACACAAAGTTTCTATTTTAATTAATTCAGGAAATAAATTTCGTATATCACTTGGTCGGTGTTAAGTCAGACCGGGCAAAGTCCGCTAGCGAATGACGGATCTCAATAGTAGCATGTCTGTAATAACATACGTACCTGGAACTATTGAGAACTAGAGCTACAGGTCCAAAGCCCTGGTAAAGGAGGATGGTTGTGATGATCTGGGCCGCGGTCACCACGTAAAGCAAAATAGGTCATAACCCCAATTCCAAGGCGCGAAGCGACCCGTGCCGAGGGATGAGTGATCGAGGGGGTGAAAAAGATGCTCGATCGTTAACGGAGCCTGTGCGGTACCTGGGCAACCCCCACAGTAAGCGTCTCTTACCACCTTACTGAGGAGCTCTGGCGTGGCGGACCTTTCTTTCTCGCGCTACTCGTGGGATTCATGAGTGAAGTGAATAAAAATAAAAATAAACAAACGGAGGTGCCGAACCCCTTTGCTAGAGGTGGTTTGACGAGGTCTCCTTCTGGTGGGGAGAGTAGTGGAGCGACGAGTGCTGTATCCGACAGCACCAGTGATCCCCCAGCAGTGGTAGAAAATAGCCCTACCAACGCGCTGGACAGGCCACTATCCGCGATGCGCAAAGTGGTGGAGCAGCTCGATGCAATAATCGAGTTCACTAGCGCGAAGCAAAACATCAACAAGGAGCTGAAACAGAGCCTGCTGGGGCTCCGGAAAGCTGTTCGTGTCGCAAGACAGGAACAGTAGGCTTACGCCAAGAGGGTGGAATGTCGGGAGAAGTCCGACAGAGGAACCCAGACAGCGGCCTCCAAGAGGGAGGGAAGAGAGAAGGCCGACATAGGTACCCAGACAGGGGCCTTCTCCTTCCCCATCTATGGAGCAGCCATGTCGCTCGAAGCGGCTGAGTTCCCTCGAAGGGCAAGGGCTAGTGCAAGACGGCGTCGAACGCGAAGCGCCCTAGGAAGTCACCAGGCGAGGGTGCAAAAACCAACACCACACGGCGTGCAACCGTCAAGGCCAAACGCGGTTTGGTCGAGGTAAACCGGGGCGAGAATGACCCCGCTGGACAGAGAGAAGGTACTAGCAACTCGGCGCAACCGGGGCAGGGGGGCGTAAACCCCTGGACGCTGGTCATCAAGAAGAAGCCGACACCGGATGCACCGCGGCCCGCGAAGAAGACCAAGGACAGAGAGGAGGCCTTGTGGTTAAAAACCGACAAGGACAAATATGCCGACGTGCTAAAGTCGATGAGGGCGGCCGAAAGCTTCTCGGCCCTCGGGGAAGATGTGCGCAGCGTGAGACGCACCAATACAGGCGAAATTCTTTTGGCGCTAAAGCGAGGCGCACAATCCAGTGCAGTATATAAGGCCTTGGCCCAAGAGGTCCTGGGTGAAGGCGCCCAAGTGAGGTTGTTAGGGGCGGAAATAACTCTCCAGTGTAAACAACTGGACGAGTCCACGACCGCAGACGATGTCGTCGCAGCCGTCAAGGAGCAATGCGACGTAGCAATCGAGCGGGCTTCTGTGCGCTTGAGAGGGGGACCCTCCGGCACCCAAGTAGCCTACCTCAGGCTACTGAAAGCAGATGCCAAAAAGGTTACCGTGAAAGGTAAACTGAAGATCGGCTGGTCAGTATGCCCAATTAGCATACCCCAGCCGCCCTCAGTAGATAGGTGCTATTGGTGCCTTGAGTCCGGCTATAAATCTTACGAATGTAAGGGCACAGACAGGAGCAAACTATGTCGTCGCTGCGGCGAGGAGGGGCATAAGGAGCGGCGTTGCACTAAGGCGCACAAGTGCCTTATCGGCACCGCTAAGAAGCAAGCCCATAAACATGCTATGGGTGGACCTTCGTATCCCTTCGGTGAGACAAATAAGAAGAAGCCGTGAATGTCACACAGCTAAATCTTAACCATTGTGCAGCAGCCCAACAGCTGCTGTGGCAGTCAGTCTCGGAGTCGAGGACAGATGTCGCCCTCTTATCAGACCCGTACCGCATCCCTGCCGGCAACGGCAATTGGGTGTCGGACGGGTCTGGGATGGTGGCAATCTGTACAACGGGATTGCGATTGCCAAGATCAATGGTGTGTTCTATTGCAACTGCTACGCTCTAGCAAGGTGGCCCATAGAACAGTTCAACCAGATGATCGACAGGCTCTCGTCAGACCTAGTGGGCCGGAAACCGGTTGTCATAGCGGGAGACTTTAACGCTTGGGCAGTGGAGTGGGGCAGCCGCTGTACAAATAGCAGAGGCCAAGCGCTAATGGAGGCGCTTGCGAAACTCGATACTGTGCTAGCTAATAATGGCTCCGCTAGTACATTTCGTAGAAACGGGGTGGAGCCGTGGATTGACGTAACATTTGCCAGCCCGAGTCTGGTTCCAGGCATGGAATGGAGGGTAGACGAAGGCTACACCCATAGCGATCATTTAGCAATCCGCTTTAGAATCAACTATGGTGTGCAGCATCCGAGGGCGGGAGATCCCTGTCAAGTACGCGGGTGGAAGTCCAGTCACTTCGACAGCGAAGCTTTCACCGCGGCCCGGGGACTGGAGGCCAACACCGACAGTCTAAGCCGGGATGTACTGGTAGCCGTTCTATCACGCGCGTGCGACGCCACTGTGCCGAGAAAAACCCTGCCAAGAAACGGCAGATGCCCGGTATATGTACTGGTGGAGAGCCGAGATTGCAGCTCTACGATCAGCCTACCTCAGAGCTAGACGTAGGATGCAAAGAGCCCGCACCGAGGATGCAAGAGAGAACCGCTGTGAAGTTTTTCGGCCCTTAACAAGGCCATCAAAAGCAGCAAGAGAGCTTGATTCGACAACCTGTGTGAGAGTGCCAACGCGAATTCGTGGGGTGACGCCTTCACCCCCAGAAAGGTCTCCGGACCGGTTGGCAACGATTATCGAAGTACTCTTCCCGTCTCGAGCCACAAGCCCCTGGCCACCAGCACTACGAGACAGTGCGGGCACGGCCGAAATGGTGGCTCCGGTGACGAATGAAGAACTACTCGCAGTGGCTAATTCCCTGTCACTTACAGGTGACCACTTATAGGTGAATTAATCACTGAACAATATATTCTTGTAGATGCGTTATCATAAAAGCAAGAACTTTTCCAAATAAACTATACTCATAAAGTTAACGATTGAGACGCTATTAATTTTGAGCATGAAACACTGTGCAGTATAAACAGAGCAAGCCATAAATCCAA
>NW_026683618.1:0-30973 GCF_030247195.1 Topomyia yanbarensis | reverse complement strand
CTTGTCACATTTTGCGTCAATAATCCAGTTACCGTAAAACGGGGTATCTTTAATCACCGGGGTAAATTTGATCAAATGAGATTTTTTTCAGTAACGTACGATAAGATTATACAACAAAATCATCTAAACAAAATACAAACCATATTCTAAACATGCTCAGCAACGTTTATTTCGTCTTTTTTTGTGCTTTTTATGAACACAAATTTAAATTGAAAAAGATACAAATCTTATGCATCGTTTAAATCTGTTCAAACAATACCTTGTATATTAATGAAATCAATCGATTTCAACTGAACTGATCACTTTTTTTTAAAAACCGTAAATATTTTTGTCCAAAAATTCATTTTAAAAATTCAAGATTTAATATCGACTATTTTCCCGAAAAAGTTCGATAAAAGTTGACTCAATCCCTCTAGACAATTTTGTTTTCTTACGAGACGTCACAATATCGAGCCCTGAAAAATGCCTACGGATATGCAATTTACACAACATTTCAAGCGTTATCTCTCATTTCGATACACATATTTTGCTGATCAAAGTTACCACAAAAATAATTAATGAATATTTACAACAAAGTAATTTTATTTTTATAGTAAAACGAAATTAAATTCCAAACAATTTCAATACTTTCAATCTCTGGGTACCAGTACTAGTTTTAAAAATGCAAATGGTTGCATCTACTTGAATTAAAGATAGTTGTCAAATAAAAAAGTCATCTTTCTGTACGAAGGCAAATGAGGGTTTTGCGAATTTGTTGAATATCGTGCAAAGAAATGCGTCAGGTTTAAATCGACCCAATTTTGACCTTTTAAATATCTCTACGAAGTTTTTAGTGGCTTTGAAAGTGGCCGATTTATCAATATTTTCATATTTATCCAGAAGTCAGTATTGCATGGATTTTTTCGAATCATTGTCTGGTTTCACCTAGAATTCGTTAAAGAAGCAACATATTCGGCCAAGTCGGTGCGCTACCACTTTGCCAGTCTCTGAAAATACAACTACTCAATTGTTCGGTAGTGTTGCCGACTTTTTTTGGTTTCAGGGAAGACAGATTCAGGAGGTTTATCTCGAGTTCTTCATTTTTATATTTGGTTCAATATTATCGAAGAACTCATAATTAAAACTTTGCGTAAATTGCGAAAATAGTAGCAACATAGAAATGTAATAAATTTAAACAAAAACAAAAATAACATTTAATGGAGGTAGAATTTAAATATAGAAAAATAAAAAATAGGAACAAGCGAGGAAAAACTAATAAATAGATAAAATAAAACAAAAGAAGAAAGCTACAAAATTACATTTAAAATGATGGGAAAAGATTTAAAATATCCAAATAGTCAAAACCTGCCAATATCAAAAAAACCTGTTTTAATCCACCTAGCGGTGCAATTGTGCCTTTCTCATTTCTCTAAACTATAGCACGGAGGCTTTTTATGTTCAACATAGTTGTGGAAATGTCCATTACATTCTTAGTACACTTTGCATTTATACACAATGGCTTGCCAGCCACGAACTTGATGAGCTACGTGTCGACGGTGAAACACTTGAAACAAAAAAATATCATACTTCATTAGCCTAATCAGTATTAGATCAATGTTATCTGCTTGCTAACTCATTTTTTGCATGCGGGGGTGGGTATGTGAGGAGGGCGAAAAATCCATGAACGAACGACTCCCCAGCTTAAATTGGTATGCTTTGTGATATAGTGGTGGTTTAAAGATGATGGGGTTGAAGGGGAGGGGTATGAGGGCTGAGGGGTGATTTAAGGAGATTTTTAAGGGAGGGGAGTGAACGGTAAAGGGGGGGGGTGTAACCCCTGTTCTTAAACCATCAACTACGCCCCTGTTAAAATCCAGAAACCTTATGCGAGTCAAAAAAAGATTAGATTGACGTTTTTCAGAGTGATTACATAACCTTTCTATATGAGAAAGGCAAAAATGAATATATGAAAACAATTTGAAGAAATAGCAATATAAAACCGATTGCATAATTAAAGCAATGAAATTAGACGAAGGAAATGAAAAAGGAAATTAGACAAGAAGAAATAGAAAAATATTTCAAAATGGGTAAAATAGTGAAAAACGGGTAAATAACGAAATTAAAACTAAAACATCATGAACATGGAAAACAGTATAAATGGCAGAAGAAAGAAAAATGAACGCAGCAAAAATATATAAACAAGACTACAATAAACAAATATAGAACGAAATGGATCCACTGAGATAGACGTCAAAATAACATTTATACAAAATGTTTGAAATATAAAAATCAGTACCGCATTAAAAAAATGGAAAGCGTGTAAACAATAAAACAAGAAAATGGAAAAAATGTTTCAAAACAGAAGAAAGAATAGCTGTGGAAAATCAAAAAATGGTTTTTGTTTAAAGAAGTATTAAAAGTAAAAATAAATAGAAACAAATGGATGGAATAAATTGAAGAAAAAATAGAAAACAGGAACAAGTGGAAATAGCCCAAAAACAGACAATAGTGAAATCATAGAAAATATGTAAAATTAAAATGGTTTTAATGAGTAAAAATGGAAAACCCTTGAAGAAATGAAAAAACAGGAATATTATCATGAAGAAAAACAAGAGAAAATTTAAAAAATAACTGGGTTGAAAAATGAATAAATCTATATAAAGTAAAAGAAGAAAAAAATTGAAATTTGAAGAAATGGAAAACCGAAAATATGCACAAAACGCAAAAAGATCAAAATAAAAGAAAAGAAAAATATTCATATGAAGAAAGTAGCAAAATAGAAAACATGGAATTCAAAACTGTTTAAATGGGTAAAAAACGAAAATACTAAAAGTAATGGAACACACCAGAAAACAAAAATGGGAGAATATTGAAAAAATCATGCAAAAGAAAAGCATAAATTCCAAACCTGATAAATGAAGAACAGAAAATTTCATAAAACAAAAAATAAAAAATGAAAGAAATATAAAGATTTTTTAAGCAAATGAGAGAAACCTAAAATGAATGGAAAAAGGAGGATACAGAACTACTAAAATAAGTTTATTGGAAGATATGAAAAAATACAAATAAATAATGGAATAATGGAAAATAAAAGTTTAGTTAAATTAATTTCAATAGATTTAATGAAATCAATTGAACAAACGAGCACAAAAGTAAGAATAAAATGATAAATAAAATGCAAGAATTGAAAAAAAAAAACATGAAAAGATGAACGAATGGAAAAATTGGACAAATACAAAAAATGGGCCAAATTTAAAAAAAAGACTGGTAAAAATAGAAAAAAAGGAAAATATTGGGAAAAACATAGCAAAAAGTAAAATAAGATTGAATGAAGAAAATAAAAACAGTTTCCAATCCTTGATGAAATGGAAAAAAACTGATTCATATTACAAGAGAAAAAAATGGAATAATTCATTTAAATTGAGAAAGTTAGTTAACGATGACAAAAAACTTTTGGGTTCTAAAAAATAAAAATAAAAATTTAAATAAATTTACTGTGGATCGTTTCGGATTTTCATGTTCTTTCTTGATTTGTGGAGTTCTTCAGATTTAGTTTCACAAATCGTATTTGACCATTTGAGCATTGTAAAAGAAGGTGGCTGAGTTTTCATCTTCTTTATAACAGATTCTTTTGTGATTCATTTAGCAGCCATGATGGATTGAAATAAGTAGAAACAGAAGTCACATATCGTCCTGTAAAAATAAAAAATCGCAATTGGACTAATCATTAAAACATATTTTTTTTAAACCCATACACAGCTTAAAAGTTTCGAATTAATTAGTAAAATACGAATTAAAATCAATTTCGCGAGTCCATAACTTTCAACTTTAACTAACTCAATGTTTTAACCCTTTCATGCCCAACTTTTTTCTAGTGCTTGTAGGGTTTCAAAACTATTTTTCCTTGAAAACGGTGAGATCAAGAAACACGAATAGTCTATGTTCATAAAGATAGGTGCTTCCTTTGCAGTGCTAGAAGCTGCTCAATTTTTACCTTCCAATGCTCAATACAATTCTCCAAGAATATTTACAATAGTCCAATTGAATGGAAAACGTAGCCAACGACAGTCTAAATTGATAAGTTTATTCAGTTTTCAATAATATTGCACAATAACGAAGATATATGAAAAAATCATTTTCCGTTGTAAACGTAAACTGTCCCTGGCAGCACTGCTCCATCGGAGTCCAATCAGACTAACTGCAATAACTTCAGTTCTAGAGCTGATCCTTGTAACTGTTATTACTCAAATTGAAGGCAATAGTCACATTCATTAGCCTTACTTGTTTTTGTGAGCAAATCTTGCTTCAATCAAAAGTTATAGATATTTAAAAACGTTGTTGTTCACAAACAACATGGGCATGAATGGGTTAAATAGTTGGTCAAAATCCATGAGATAATTATTGTAAAGTATGAAACAGAAAATAAAATAAAAAAAATTCAGTCTTTTAATATACAATTTACAAAAAAGATATTGTCTTTTTGCCTAATGCGCGTTAAAATCGTTTTTGAGTTCTAAGTTTCAAAGTTTTCTTTTGATTAGTCTTTCGTGCAGTGTAAACTTTATAATGTAATGTACGATTAACATTATGATAGAAATTGGAGGAAATTAAATCATACCAAGATTGAGACTCTAATTGAATTTAAAAAAAAATGTTATTGAAAGAATATTTGACAGAATCAGTCCATCTGTTCAAAGTCCGGACCCCTTCCAAAACTCCGGGCCCGGGGGAAACACTCCGGCCTCCCTTCCTCTATGGCCCTGCCATAACCAACAGATTTCACATTTTGCATGGTGGTCTAGTTATGTTTTGCCCAGATCTACCCAGTGATCATTGTAGCAAAATGGGCGACTATGGTAGAACGGCAATGGAGCACAGCTGAAAAAGATTTACCAAATTAAACTCACATTAACCGCTACCGTAGAGTGGAAAGTTTTGGAAAAATGCACCAGTGCACAGTGGTCCCCCCATAGGCCAATAATACAAAAAAAATATTTCGGAAAAGGCGTGTTTTTATCTTGCGATTACATCGTTCTGAATGTATATTTTATAGTTCCATGATGAATTTTGTTAAAAATAAACTGGTTTTCTTAGTATACAGAAGAATGCATAGGGTGGTTCGTTATTTATCGATAATGTAAATAATATCGATAATCGATTGCTCGCCAGAAAAATGTTTTTGTCGATCTGTAATTTTTAATATTCATATTTTTTCAGACAGCACTACTATTAGCTGTGTATTGAATGATAAAATTCAGTTTTTGGAGTATAAGGAGAGCAGAAAAATGGGTTTATTTGTATATGTAATAGAAAAATTAACCTAAAAATTTCCAATATGACTTTAACTAACTTTGTCCCTCGATATCCTTCCCGAACTTCTTTTCGAAATGGTCGTTAGGCTGTCCAGTTCCACTTAAACTAGGATTTAGCTGCGCATCTCTGCGCCCAGACTGCCTAGAGAATCTAAGATGTTGTATATGTTTATTGGGATAATGCAAGACAAAAAACTTTATATCACATTGTCAAATTATATTAAGTTAATAATTACTACTGATATCGAAACTATATAGCTTAATTATTATTTTCCCAAAATTTCTTATCAATCGAATCATTAGAACATGAGTTACATTAATTCATTTGCCATGTCGCTACGGAATTTTCAATGTACGAGGCAAATGTCTCACTCCACTTCGTATTACAACTACGTTCTCAAAAGCGTTAAAAAGCCCGATGTGATTAATATTTACGAATAAACTTGAAATTGTTACCGTAACACAACTTAGTTTTCTTAAAGATGTGTGAACCGTAGGGATAAATTATAATCAATTAGTGTAGGAGCAACGGTGAATTTAAAGTGGGCGGTCGGTAAAGAAGATATGTGGATTAGAACGCAGAGTTTGGGTGAAAAATGCAGTGGATTGACGCGGAAAATGAAACGGAAAGAGTGAGAGCGAGAGAGATAGTGAGCGGGAGTTGGAGTTGGTTAGAAGGCTACGATAAGGGAAGGCTATTGGATAGTTGGACTTGGACGATAGAAAGTGTAAGACGTGTTCGAGGTGCCATCGCTACGGCCCTTGTGGAAAAAGTTTAAACGAACATTATTAGCTAGACAGTTACTGCTACGTCCTTTTCCCACATTAGGTCGCCGTTTTCCTAAAACTAAAAGTAACGGCTCACCGTCAAGGACCCCGTCGCAGGACACGATTGCCTCGTGCATTCCGGCACTTTCGCCTGCTAAACGCCAAGGACGACAAGGCCTGCGCGCCCAAATGCAGAACCACCCGTTTCTCGTGGTCCCGGATACAGTGAATGTAGTAGCTCTCCCGGCCTCGTAGCCCACAAAACAGCTCAACTTACCTGCCTGCCGCACGTGTCATCCCTGATCATCGTCGCCCGCTGCTCGCCGCCATCGAAGACTCACGCCATTGTCACCACCGCACCCGAACCGGAATAAATTTGTACGTAAGGTAGGAAGTGTGTTATTTTCTTTAGGACCGCCACACATCCGAAAGCTCCCCTACTTCCACAACGCCCTGGGACTCGGAACTAAAGAGGCCTTGAGTGCCCACTCCAGGACTCCCATACCAGGAGTCGGAGCTTAGGCAAAACCCCCATCTGGGACTTTGCACCTTCCGAGGCGAGAGCCTTATAAAATCATAAACTATTTCTCGTTTCTCCATTTTAAAATAGCTGGTACTCTAAGGGTGGTTTTTTTATTATGGGATAATTTTATTTTAGGAAAACACATTTTTATTCACGAAACCCATAATTTTAAAGGAAAAAATACACGATTTATTTAAAATTCTTTCGCTAACTTGCTATAATAATTACGAACAAAATTTGCAGATTGGTCTGTGAGTTCGTTCACGAAATATCATGCCCACCGAAAACGATATCATAATATTTGCGTTCAGGTGCAAAAGCTACAATTTAGAGAACTTCCAATGAATAACTATTCATTTTTTTTACCAGCACAGCACAACTTGTACTATTCGATACTAAAAAAACTTCCGGAACAAAAAAAAATAATTTAAAACCTTAATGTAATAAGAAAGGCCGTATCACACTGTTAGGTGGACCTAATCGATTTTTTATTGCGAAATTTGAATTCAGAGACCCAAATTAACTATAGAAAAGCAGTTTTGTATCAAAATTTGCATTGAATAGATTTATGACCGCCTCCCTTAAGGAATGGAACCACTGTGCAGTGTGCCATTAAAATATCCGTGTAAATTGTTTTTGTTTTCGCATTTGTCAACGGTATTGTTGATTTAGTGGAGCGTAGTTTCGAGTTCAATAGTACCAACCACTTTCGCCGTGGCGGGTAATCCGAGCAAGATTTGCTCTCTTATATAACGAACAGTCAAACATAGCCGTATCGTCTGGAAAGCACACCGCTGAGTCTTTCACGATTCTTTGTAGGGAGCAAAAAAAATCCAACTAATCCTACTCACAGTCGCTAGTTAGGTACCAACAAAGGAGCAAAGATCACGATAACACCATTGCGAGGTCTCGACTAAAATTTCATCAAAAGCAGTCGAGCCGTTATCGCGTTATCATAAACACCGTCTTAAACACATGGTTTTGAGCACCACCGCGTTTGAAGTTTTGCCAGTCCGATTCATGCTGAACGCGTAGTGATTGAAAACTCTATATACATTTAGCATCATTTTTCGAATTTCCAACTCAATTTTAACATACTTTTAAATGCATGCATTTTATACACATACTTTTAAATGCATGCAGTCGATAAAAAATTTCCTTGAATATTTTTTTCATGAGACGCATTACTGAATGAAGCAACCTTATGAACCTGCTCGGATAGCCTTTCCTTATAGAAAGACAAAACGTGCTAGATGTTAGTATGCAATCAACTGATTGCAGCATTCCTCGCAACATAACACATCACATTGCTCTAGAACCTAGAGTTTGTTTGCTGACAGCGAAGTTTTAAATTAGATTCAAGCTTCTACTGTCTAAAATAGTGAATGTGATCCGAAACTTGACACCTAGGACACCGAAAAGATAAGTAAATAGTTGGAGCTGTGTCATATATCTAAAACGAGAAACGCTATCCCCCTCAGCAGTTTATATATAGAGCAAAATACTGCCCTACTCCGGCAGGATCTGATAGAGTACCTAATGGTAATGTTTTTCCGCTTTGAAGCTGGATATGGCGCATTCATCTGCAAGCAGTTTTCAAAACTTCGAATGACAACTGAATATAGTGCCAAGTCTGCTCGTCCGCGCTGACCCTTTGCTGCTGACGATACGAGATTTGTTAGCTCTCGGTGTTAATATGCTGCATCGTTTGTCTGACAGTTTCAGTTCATGGGGTGTCAAAAATAGCGATGAAGAGAAGTTACTGCATACACCGGGGGAAGGGCAAGTTTTATGCATTGCCTGGGTTCAGCTTTGTCTCCTAATTGATTTTAGAGCTTGTTTCGTATTCTCAAAGTTTTTCAATTTTGTTCAGGAATGGAAATGAGTTTCCTTTGTCTATCTAGTTTTTAACTAGGTATAAAGTAGAGATGATCGGGTTAGGATTTTTTTTACCTGTCAGGTTGTGGTTCAACATTTTGAGTTAGGGACAGACCTTGCAATAATAAATAAACCTCAACTACACCTATGAGGAAATTACGCCACCCCTAGGCAGCGTCAATCAAATAACCATTTTTAACTTCTAAAACTACTATCCCCTTTGCAACGAAAGCACACAAATCAATTTCACCAACAATTAGTTTCATATTTAACATTGGACTTTGGTTGAAACTGTTGCGACTCACCGGTTCTCAATGGATAACTTTTTGCCTATCTGCTTACTTGTTACAAACGTACGTACGTAGGTAGGTCGGTTTACTTCAACCTCTTCCGGGTCCCCCGGATCACCAAGCGACGACTGAAAAATTCGCATGTTGCTGGCCAACTTGTACCTTATTGCATACTAGCAGGAAATGGTGCAATGTGTTGATCACATGACTTTAGTAGTTATTAGTTGAGACATTTCTGCACGAGCTTTACGATTTTGGTTTAATTTCGTTTCGAGAGCACAACGTGCCGGATTCGCACAAGAGAACTTTTGAACTCGAAAAATAGTCTTACACTTGATGCAGCCAGTAGCCTAGCAACGGCGAATTCTACCATGGTAGGTCGGGAGTTTGTCCTGTGCATGAATGGACTCAGAATGTCGTACCAGTAGTGCACTAATACGTGTTCGGTTGGTTTGAAAACGACATGTTTCAATTTTGTTTCAATTGGCCTGACAGAAGATCCACTTCAATACCAGAGTTTAGGTTACAAGCTCGTTCAATAAATCAGCAGGAGATCATCACGGGAGTGAAAAACGATTTTCTCAAATTTCCTACCTAAAATGTTGCTCCAAGCGGACTTTCCCATTTTGCGTTTCGCAACAGTTACGAACCGGGGAACAATACACACCTGTTCTTCCTTATGACGACAATGGATGGAGCTGCTATTCTCCATTTTGTTACGGTATTCCTTGTTGGATGCGGATGTTGCGTTGCGATTAACATAGAAAAAAAAATCGCAACCCTCTTTAATGCCTTCTGGTCCCAGCTTCAGTTGAGACGAAGGTACAATGTTCGGTAATGGAAAGCCTATTATCACGTGTATTGGAAGAAAATTTTATCGGATAAATACCATAGAGAGAGAGGCATGTAAAAAAAATCTACGGTGCCGAATCCCTGAAGCCTTTCCTCCATACACGTGGTAGGGTAGCTGATCCCTTTACCATTTCATCCATTGAGCGAAGGATTTTCTATTCTTTTTTCAACTGTTTTAGCTTCTCAATTAAATCAACTTTGAATTGTAAGTTAGAATCTAAGTAAGTTAGACTATAAACTTGAACTTAGGAATAACAAAATTAAATTTGAGATTGCAACTTGACAGTAAAACCATCATTATTAAGAATTGCTAAATAAAATTTCTTGGACATGAAATTATCATTAAAACTTAGGAATAGCAAACGAAAGATCAGTGGCGCCAATGGCAGCCTCGGACTGCAAGAATTTCACGAACAGGGACGCCGGGTGGTTCACCCCAGATTCACAAGGAAGCCCTCGAAAGGTATTAGGGCCCATTCATAAATTATGTAACGCAAAAACTGCTCAAAACTCTCCCTCCCATGTAAACATGTAAAAAATTGTCACAAATCTTTCTATACCCCCTCCCGTTTCCGTAACAAATTCCTGAATTAGTTATTGAAATTGCGTTTCGACTTGGTCTCATCAGAATCCGACACTAACTTAGTCAACTTAGTTAATGGACTAAAAAACGGAAACACAATTTGTGTTCCTGAGCAAACCTCTTGTCAAGCGTGATGTCCCGCAAGAAAAGAAGTTCATTTTAAGCTGATGAGAACTAATGAAATCGAAATATTTGGTTTGGCTTTGCAGGCCAATGCAAGATGCATTATGCTATATTTCTCCTTAGAGGAGAGAACAATTTTGGTAAATTACGTAACGCAAAAATTGCTCAAAATTGTCTCCCTCTCTCCACATGAAACAAATTGTCACAAATTTTTCAATACCCCTCCCGTATTACGTAACAAATTCCTAGAAGAAAATTTTCTTCAGTAAAAACATGTTACGTAACATATGGTTGAAGACGATCATGTAGTAGGGTTGTGGTGCGTGTCGGCACCACACCGAGTTGCGTAGGATGTTTATACGAGTTTACATAAGTGAGCTGTTGTATGTCGGCTTGAGTTTGGTCTATCAACAGGTAAAAATTGTATAGACGGTGGCTTAAACATGCGCCCTGGGGAAGATATCTGTAGCTAAAGCGCGTGTGATTTTTAGGTTACGTGTTTTGAAAAAAGTTGTACTATATCGGTGAAGGACCACGCACGCTCAGCTTTTCTGAATGAATGTGATTGAAACTCAGTCAAAAGTCTCTCTAATACCTAAGAAAACTGAAGTTATTTTCTCTTTGCTGGAATAGCTCATTTTAGGTTCCGTAGAGCGCAACTCAACACAAATGTGTTATTTTTGCTTGACAACAGGTCATTGTTAATTTCGTTATTTAAAATAATGGTGGCGAGCGAACCTAACGCGGTACGGCTTCTATGTATAATTTTCCTCCACTAAGGGTAAAATTTGGTCTATAACTAAATTAGTTGTGGATTTTGTGTTTGGACTTCGTCTCATCAGAATCCGACACTAACTTAGTGATAGACTGAAGCTAGCGCCGGATTGACGCTAACTTAAAACACCATAGCCTCAGCCTGAGTTCCTGAGCAAACCCTCAGTGAAGCGTGTTGTCCCGCAAGAAACTGACGGGAACTAGTGAAATCGTTTGGTTTGGCTTAGCATGCGTTATGCTACATTACCCAGGGGCAGATATTAATTTGAGAGGCACCGAATTAATGGAATACTTAAGTAGTACAAATCTGCACATACTAATAATGTAGGAAATCGCCCAACAATTGCACGAGCTGACAGAAAAGAGGTGTTAGATGTAACACTCTGCTCTGACAGCATGAGCTGACAAACTGACTCGTAACAAACGAGCTCGAACCGTCGTTATCTGCTCATAAATACATCATCTTTGATCATTTAAACGTCTCACTAGATATCGTCACATATCGTAATCTCAAATCTACGAAATAGGACCTCTACGAAGAGGGCTTGGTGACTAGGTTTTATGGGTATCTTCCGACAATTGAATCTTTGCGTGACTTGGACGAGGTCCTGAATAAAACAAGCACACTCATAGTAGAAGCATACCAAGAGGCTTGCCCGCTTCGAGTTATGGGAGCTTCTAGAGGAATGCCTTGGTATAATAACGAACTTTGTAGCGTTCAGTTTTGTGTGCACGCTTCAGTTGCAAATAATAAGCACACTTCACACTTTGAAAATTAATAAATTTCACACGCCCTTTGCAAAAAATCCCATACCAAAGAACGAAACAAATACATCGACACGAGAAACGTCAAACGACGAGTAAAGGCAAGAAAAAGAAAGCACATTTCCGCTTGGATAAAAGCTGCAACACAAGTCATCAAAAGAGACTTGTTGGACGTCATTTGGAGGGACAGCTTCACACCGTGCGGAGGTTTGCCCGGAATCTTCTTTGACATAAATCACGAGTGGCAAGTTTAAAGACCCGCAGAACGAAGTGGCGCGTACGTGACAGGAGTGTCGGACACGGAATTCACGTCGACGATAGGCAAATCGAACGATATAGGTGAGCGAATTAAAAACCATTGCTTACGTTTCACTCATCGTTGTGATTACGCACAGATTTTCCCGGTCGATCAGCAGACATTTCGGAGGGAATCCGCGGTACGGAACCCACGAGGCCGTTGCAAACTAATCGAACAGGTAAATTACAGCCATTTGATTGAGCCTCGCGCCCGTAACAATTGAATAATCTTGCAGAAGAAAAACCCAACCTCACCACGGAACACGTGTCGGGCGTACAGGAGAAGGTTGAAAAAGGACCTGAAAGAAGATTTGAAACCCGTACATACTGCAAGAACCATACATCTGACAAAGCGCCCCGAAGATAAGGGTAAGATAACGCCACGCTATGATGCCGGATGAATGTAACTAATGGTGCAATGTCCACAGGGCGTTTTTTCTTTGTTCGGTTCTTTCACCTGTCGTGAGCTGATCGACGCGGATTGATCGTCACGTTATTATAGCTTTCCACTTCCGAAGGACGAGTCGACCGATCGCACGAACAGCGCTGGTCCCTTGAGAATGAGTTAATTGACCGTGAGGATAACGCCTGCGGGGAGCAGTTGCGAGTCAAGCACCCGAAGGACAGTGGCCCTAAGGATCGAGTAGTTGTTTGGAGCGGGAGCATTTATCGCCAGCGGGCAGGGCGTTTCCATTCGAGAGACGCAATCGAAAGTGTCATTAGGCACACGTCATCGTCGTCGTACGGTTGCGCATGGGCATTTCGCGCCTGGAAGATTTAGACCGTGAGTACGTTCCATTAACGAAATTGTTAGGAGGAAGGTTAGAGGAAACTGATAGCAGCGAGGGAAGATGAAGTAAAGAGCAAGAAGTGAAGAAGAAGCGGATAGGAGAGAATGAAGACAGAGATATGTGAGACGGAAAAGAGGTCTGGAGAAATAAGGATTAGAGGAGATGTGGGTAAGGGCGTGTGAATGATGTCGTCAATAAATTTATGTTGACATGAATTTTGTGGTTCTTTATTATTTGGTTAGAGGAAGAGCAATATTGGCGCCCAACCAAAACGAACCTGTGATTAAATTATAATTTGTGGGGAAATTAGTTCTTTCGTCCATTTTGGCTAAGTTTAGACACATTTGTGACCTTTTAGACAGTATGGATCCATTATACCTCAGTGAAGAGGAACTCAATTATGAGTTAGCATTGCGTCATATTAAGCAGCTAGGAGCTGCTACGCGCCGGAACAAAGGGATGAAGCTAAGAACGCTCATCCAACAAGAGTTCGCTCAAGATTTCAAACATGTTTCATCGGCTCACGCGATAGAAGCAGATGTTAACATTCACCGATGCGAACAGCAAATTAGATTGCTGTATCCATTGATAGAAACTGCACTGAAGAAGCGAAATACAGACTTTTTGATACAGTCTAAATCTCGCATGATACATTATCGCGATCGTCTGTCAATCGTCATTCCCCCGCGAGACATGATCGATAATCACGCGTCGTTGTCATTATTAGTGAAATTCATCATCGAAGACATAAATGAAAGACTTGGTGAACCAGTGAACAGTGAACAAGTGAGGCAAACGGAAGGGGCAGAATCGCTTGAACTGCAGCAGCAGCTAAATGCTGACTTGGCAGCTGAAGAGGAGCTAGTAACTAACAACGCAGCAGAGCAGAGGTTATCAACCAGCACAGGAACACTCTACAAGCATAGTAATACTTCACGAAATGACACCAACTTGAGTCGTTCAACAAGTTCACCTGTTCCTTTAGGAAGAGGAAGAGGTCGGGGTATACATGCGCAACCTATAAATCGGGATGGACTAAGTAGCTTTGGGCGGGCATCAAGCAGCTGGAGAGAAACGCCACTCGCGCAGGACACGCCACCGCCTGCATACAATCAAACAGAAGCCAGGGTGTCGAGCATGAGCACGACAGATCGGTTGAGGGATGAACTACTGATGCAGCTATTGCGACGAGAACAAAGCATGTATGGTCCAGATCGTTCAGAAACAGGGAGAGGCCTAAAGGCGATTCACAACTGGCCCTTCAAATTCAAAGGTGAAAAGGACACCACTTCATTAAACACTTTCCTGGATAGAGTTGAAACTTTTGCACGATCGGAAGGATTGTCGGATGAAATTCTTCTAAAATCAGTTAAGCATCTCTTATTAGACGATGCGTTAGATTGGTACGGAAGAAACTGATAGCAGCGAGGGAAGATGAAGTAAAGAGCAAGAAGTGAAGAAGAAGCGGATAGGAGAGAATGAAGACAGAGATATGTGAGACGGAAAAGAGGTCTGGAGAAATAAGGATTAGAGGAGATGTGGGTAAGGGCGTGTGAATGATGTCGTCAATAAATTGATGTTGACATGAATTTTGTGGTTCTTTATTATTTGGTTAGAGGAAGAGCAATAACTTGTTCAACTCAAAAAGTTATGTAGAAGAGCTGATTGCAGACGCAGGGACGGGTCGGAGACATTTTAGTTGGCTCGCAACGCATACAGAAATGCCCTTCGATCCTCTGAGCGAAGTGGTTGGAAAAGCCTCTGCACAAATGTCTCAAGCCTTAACGAGACTAGTAGATTAAATAAATTACTTTCGAAATGAAAGGACTTTCATGTCAGTTCAATTAGAACTGCTAATGGTGAATACTCGTCTGACGAAGATGGAGTACTGTTTTTTCGACACACACTTTCCAGGCCGTACGGAGCCATCACTGACGACTGTCCCTGAGTTCTTTTCAGGTAGCTCTCATTCTTGGGTATTTGCTCGTAGAATTGTGACAACTGTATCGATCAAATAGGTGATTGAAAATTTGGCTCCGTATAAGTCTCCAAAAAAAGATGGAATCATTCTAATTCTACTAAAGGGCGAACACGAAATTATTGCGACACATTCAACAGGGCATAACTTTTTTACCATTGGGTAAAAATCAACCAAATTTTGCACACATTCTCATTGATGTGTATTGTTTACATGCTGTCAAACTCGAAGTCGTGTTTTTTGATTCAATGAAAATGGAGGTGAACCAACGCGAGTCGAGAGAACAAATTCTTACCAAACACCTGGAATTTCCTGACCTGTCGCACTGGCAGTTGGGAAAAATCTTGAATATTCACCCTTCAACCGTCTCCAGAGTGTTGAAGCGGTTCCAGGAGCGGTTTACGTTGGACCACGGGAAAGAAGCTGGAAGAAAACCGGGTCCGGAGAACAAAAAGACGGAGGGAAAGGTGAAGCGGATGATTAAAGCAAATCCCAACGTCTCAAGCCGTGATTTGGCTAAAAAGATCGGCATGTCGCAGTGCTACGTCCAGAATGCAAAGAAGAGAACTGGACTACATACATACAAGGTACAGGACTTCCCAAACCGCGATGAGCGGCAACAATCGACGGCTAAAACTCGGGCATGGAAGCTCTACGAGAAGATGCTGACAAAATATGGCTGCTGTGTGATGGACGACGAAACGTATATAAAAGCCGATTTTAAGCAACTTCCGGGGTTGGAGTTTTTCACCGGCAAGAGCAAGTTCTATGTGGATGACAAATTTAAGAAGAAGAAAAGTTCGAAGTTCGCCTCCAAATATCTCATTTGGCTGGTCATCTGCTCTTGCGGACTGAGGAGTGAGCCTTTCGTGACAAAGGGCACAGTAAATGGCGAAATCTACAAATCTGAATGCCTCGAGAAGCGCCTTTTGCCGTTCTCGCAGCAGCACGACGAAGCTCCGCTATTTTGGCCAGATTTGGCATCATGCCACTATTCTAAAAGTGTCCTGGAGTGGTATGAGGCCAAGGACATGAATCCGCCAAACTGTCCGGAGCTGCGCCCGGTGGAGCAGTATTGGACAATGATGAAGCGGAAACTTCGGAAGAGCAAGAAGACAGTCAAAGACGAGAAGGACATGTTAAGAAAATGGAAAAAAAACTGAGAAACTGGTACCGGATGACACTGTAAAGACTTTGCTGGAGGGCATCAAGCGAAAATGCGTTCAATTTTACACTCAGGGCTCCATCGATTAAATTTTCTTTTGATTTTTGAAGTAAATATATGTATAAAACTACCCTAAAATTTTGGTTTGATTTGAAACATTATAAGAAAATTGGCATGACATTTTCGGTGTCACAATAATTTCGTGTTCGCCCTTTACAAAGGGGATATGAACTCTTCAAGCATATTTTGAAAAAGGTTCTTACTTGTACTCTTGAATTAGGATACATTCCATTAGCGTGGCGGGAAATAACTGTCAAATTCATTCCCAAAGGTGTCCGCGTCACTTATGAGGAGGCAAAGAGCTTTAGACTGATCAGTTTGATCTCCTTCCTTCTCAAATCAGTGAAACGTTTAATCGACCATTCGGGATGTTTGCTTGGGCGAGCACCCGCTGCATGCAATGCAACATGCATATCAGTGGGGGAAGTCTTTTATCACTCGGTTACACAATGCTGTCTGCAACATTGAAAAAGTTTTTTTTCGCAAAAGCAAACAAGCTGAGAAGTTTTTCTTGATATTAAAGGTACTTTTGACAAAGTGTCTTTCGAATCCACTTTGGAAGCAGCACGAGGTCATGGAGTACCGTCATGTATCACGAACTGGATACAAGCAATGCTTAGCAACCAACATCTACGCTCAACGTTAAGACAAGTATAGATAAGGAAACGTGTAAGTGTCTGCGGATGTCCTCAATGTGGTGTGCTGTCACCACTTCTATGGAACCTTGTCGACGATGGCTTGTTGAGGATACTTAATGAGCTTGGGTTTCCGACATATGGTTTCGCCGATGATTATCATGTAATTATCACCGGTATTAACACACTTTTTGATTGGATGCAACAAGCCTTATGTGTTGTTGAGCAATGGTGTATTCGTGTTGGACTAGCAGTTAATCCAAATAAAACATTAATGATGTTTTTCACGAATGTGGGTTTACAACCGGAGCACTGCAGTTCTTTGAGTATGAAATTATTGGCGTAGATCAAGTTAAGTACATTGGGGGTAATTATTGACACAAAATTTATTTGGACTGCTCACATCGTGCATAGCCTTGCATAGCCTTCGGCTAATGCAGACGGGCTTCCGGTAAATCTTAGGGACTCAAGTACATTCAGTGGATCTACGCAACAATTGTTAGAGCAATACTGGGATACGGGTGCCTTGTTTGGGGACAGCAATAAACTTGTTGCTTGGTGGCAATAAAACTTAAATTATCTTCAGAGGATGCTCTTGATGTCGAAGACTGATGCATTCACGACAACACCTACTGCTGCTCTAGAGGCACTCTTGAACGTGAAACCGCTATATGTGTTTGTGAAACAAGAAGCACTTTCTTGTGCATACCGTCTTAAGGTAACTGGGCTCTGGAACAGTAACATAGCTCGTGCAACTAGCCATACAAGACTGTGGCCCCAAATGGTTACTTAGGATGAGTATACGCTTGCTCCCAGTGACCTTACACTCACATGTAGTTTTCCTTTTAAAACTTTCAATGTGAGAATTCCTCTTCGTGAGGAATGGTTGTCTGACTGGATGGAGCGACAACTTGAAGAATACGTAGTTTGTTATACTGACGGTTCTTTGTTGCACGGCCAAATCGGTGCTGGTGTCTATTGTCGTGAAGTGAGATTAAACCAATCTCATTCGCTTGGTAGATACTGTGCCGTATTCCAAGCAGAAATCTTCGTTATTCTGTGTGGCATACAATCGGCACTTCATCAGGGAATTTGCGGTAAAGGTATTTTTATCTGCTTTGACAGTCAGGCTGCCCTAAAGGCACTTAGTTCGGTAGATACAGGATCGTAATTAGTAATCACATGTCGAACTCAAATCGAAGAGCTTAGCATTTCAAATGCCATCTACCTTCTATGAGTCATTCCGGTATTATTGGAAATGAATGTGCGGACGAATTGGCTAGAGTGGGCGCTGTGGCTGACTTCGCTGGTCCAGAACCAGTTTTACCACTTTCGATAAGCTGGATAAAGTACAAGGTTCGCTCTTGGGCTGCATCCGAACACGCCAACCATTGGCGTAGTCTGCAAACTTGCGTTCAAACAAGGACCTTTTTTGGCGTTCAATTGTTGGATTTTTCCAAACACAATTGCAGTATTTTAATCAGTGAACTGACTGGACATTGCAAACTCAATTATCACATGGTTACTATTCAGCGTGCTGAGTATTATTTGTGTGATCTTTGTGAATCCAGTTCAGGAAATTCATATCATTTGATATGTAACTGTCCTGCAGTAATGCAATCGCGGATCCGTATTTTTGGTTCTCCATACATAGATGATCCTATGTATAGAGAGCTGGAGCTCAAGAAATTGCTATTGTTCTTGAGCCAGTGTGGTAAAGAGTTATAGCTGAAGCGGTATTTGAATGACAATATCTCTTCGAAGGTGTTGTCGTTCTGTTACCTCAATATCCTCTCGGTGGTGTTGATATATCCCCTCATCGAGAAGTGTCTTTTATTCCCTTGGGAGTGAATAATACTGAAGTATTGGCTATGTTCTCTATGTCGTTATTATCCTTGTCCCTAACCTTACTACTTCATCAATCCTTCCCATCAGGCAATGATAAAAAGACACATCGCGACAAGGCACAAATCTCCGATCAACACGTGGAATGTGCCATTTGAGCCAGTTGCAATTGATTTCTGATAACTCATCATTAACAAGCGCAAATGTAAATCGAGTTAATAGAAGTATTTTTCTAATTCATTTTTTCTATTATGTATTTGTCCTTATAAGGACGGGTTGCTGGTAGCTAAGTCTTGTGTTTCGGGTTGAGAATCCTATGAAATGACCTAAACCTTGCCGGCACGGCTCATACACATGGTTAAACTAGCAATTCGCAGCATCTGTTGAGCAATCATAGATTATCCGGTACCTCGTTATCTTTTGTGCAGTCAATGCTGCAGTATCCTATCGGCAGCAGCAGCAATATCTTTACTCAGCCAACAGAGTATGGCTTTTATTTCAGTGGTTTTCGACCTTTTCAATTCCACGTACCCCTTTCCGAATATTGATCCCCATGATGTATCCCTTTCTGAAAATTGCTCATCATCTTGTCAGAAAAAAATATTTTCAATTGACTGAAAACCTTAGTTTGCCAGTTAAAAACTTCTTTCTGTACACTCTCAGTAAGCAACAATATATAAAGACAAATATCGGATGGGAATGTTGGGATCAAAGATGAGCTTACTTCGCAGAATTCTCCCCTTACAATAATCTAATTTACCCCTGGGGGTGAATTCACCCTCGGTTGAAAACCATTGTTTTATATCAAGCGATAAAATTTGTATGACGTATTAGGAATATGGTGATGAGGTCTGTGTTAGGGAATGTTTTGCGCAAGTTTATATTTATTTTGCATATTTTTTCAGATTTACGGATTTGTCAATAGTGTACTATCAAAACACACAAATAAATTTGACAACAGTTTTTTGTGGGCAATTGTCTGAATTATGCAAATCCATCAACAATTAACAAAACGTAAGCGAAAACGTTATCTGTTTTCTCGCAATATCACAATGTTTTCAAAATAATACAGATTTTCGAATAGTGTATAGTTGAAGTACCAAAATAAAGTTGCAAACAATGGTTTAGTTTGCTGAATCAATTGGTTATTAAATGGCACAAATCCACTAACAATTAACAGCGCTACAATCGTTTGGGATTAAGCCAGATTTTCGTGGCATTTTAGTTTTGCACTTAGCCCCAACCACATATAGTCGAGTTAAGCATTTTCAATGCTAAAAATCATCCAAGAAAGCCGAAGTTAAAACCGAACCTTTGTTCCAATGCGGCACTACAGGTATGCGCCTGGTCACGGCTCTCGATGTTGACGATTTGGCCACGATCTTCTCTTGTTTGTTGTTTGTAGCAGTGCCTCAGATTTCATACTATTTGTAAACTCGAGACGTTCGTCCAACGCCTTCTTCGCAAGCATATCGTAGTTCTTTGCTGTATGCTTAGGGTTTTCAATGATTGAAGTAAGGGCTTTTAAAAAGCCAAATCTATACTTCAACAAATCATCGCATGTCAAACTCGAAACGGGGACGACACCGCCGATCGCTACTATATGCGCGGGAACTTAGATACGGTACCAAGTTAATAGCCGAAATATCAAAACACAATCATTTATTATTGGCACACATTATTGTTTTTTATCGTTTTTCTGAAGGTAAAATTTACATTTATATACTTTTTAGTGCGTTTAAGCAATTTTTCAAAGCATTTTGCCATTCGGATCGGAACAGCTTCCCAAACGTTATCTTTCAAGGCATCTTGCGTTGAAAATCTTTGACTACGCAGTGTATCCTTGATGTCAAGGAATTAAAAATATCATTCGGTGTCAAATCAGGCGATGTTTTGCGTGATCGAAAACTGATTGATATGATGATATGTATTAGAGCTGCATTATCGAGAATGATTCGTCGGTTTACATTGTAATCCTACTTTACCAGCTCACGCACAGCATCTATATTTGTTGATACAACAGCTGATTTCGGACGATCTTTACGAAATTCGTCGTTGAGCGAACTGGAACTAGGATTAAATTTGTTATAGCATCGATTTAAGGTGCTAAAGGATAGCTTTATAGACATGAGGAGAGGTCAATTATTTTACGATTTTCATTATAATGATTCTGTTGAAGGGGACATGTTTAGCATAGTTTGTCCTAAAAGATTGTTCTTGGAATAATTTGCGAGTTTTTAGATGTCGGTTCGGTACGCAAAATTTTGTTTGCAACTTTAATGATGCGGATTGTACACGTTGAGAAATCATTATAAAAATGTAGTTATTATTTAATCCTATTTTTTTGAAGATTTTTTTTTACTTGATAGTAAACAAAAACATTTTCGCTCGAATGCTTACATGTTTTGATGTTTCTTGCCATAAAAATGTCAAATTTCCTAGTGGAAAGTTCAGATTGCACCGGCCAATACTCAGTGCTGTCAAGGCTCACGAGTTATACAGCAACCCGTGTACATACAAGGCCCGTAGTAAGAAATATTATTGACATGCTTCAGATTATTCACTAAAATTAGAAGCTTTTCAGATCGAATGTTGGAAATTTTGGTCAAGGCAGAAAAATGTGTCATCAACTTTTTAATTATTTCACCAATACACAGTGGGACGAGCCCGGACTTAAGTCCATATGTGAAGGTTATGCGATATTCTCACTAGTATTTTTCTCGTATCAGCTGAGCCTTCAGAGACATTTTCACGAGATTTTAGGTGATTTGAACGCAAAATGAATTTTTGACAGCTTTTTGAAGGTCATAACTCAAGTGTTTTTTGCATTATTTGACCATAGAAACTGCATACGATTATTTTCGTTTTTCAAAGAAACGGTTGATTTTATGCATTACATTACTTCACCAAAATTATCCGTGTGATAAAATTACATCGTAAAATCGCCAAAAATAAGTCACTAGTTGGTTTAGTTAATGTTTAAATAACT
The DNA here is from genome assembly GCF_030247195.1 of Topomyia yanbarensis. Classification (NCBI taxonomy): domain Eukaryota; kingdom Metazoa; phylum Arthropoda; class Insecta; order Diptera; family Culicidae; genus Topomyia; species Topomyia yanbarensis. Next base: position 9,366 of record NW_026683618.1, on the reverse strand, counting down.
GTTTGTCATTAATTTTTATTGAATTCGAACTTCTAATGCGATAACAACAACGACGCCCGTGAATGCCCGTGATCACACTATACTCTTTCGAAAGCTTTTAATTTCCTCTTTAAAATGAGTCTATGCTAGTTTTGCGAAAACTTGCGATAAGCAATCAAAATTTTAAAAAACTGTCAATGGAGACGCATGGTTATTTGTGATATTGAATTTGAATAATCACTTTATAGCTAGAGTAATGACATTAATATATGCACAACTTTCAAAAAGCATTGAGAGCATGATCTACAAGGGTTTTACTAGTGATCAAGAATAAGAATCCGAGTGGGAAGTATGGTTTTGTAGGTGGTAAAGAATGTTTAAAAATCAATATTTTCAACCATCTGAAATATGTCATAAAATGTTTCTGGAACTATTTTTGTTAACTTATGCAATAACTGTGAAATTGAGTGAACACAGTTGAGTTCTAATCATTTGGTGAGACTATTTTGATCCGAGTTTGCATAGCTCTGATATAGCTTAAGCGTATGCGAAATTATGCATATAAAATAAGACCATTTTTAAATAAACCATATACGCGAAAAAAGGGTTTTGGATTTATTTTCATTTAAGATATGAAATAAGCAATCTAAGTAAAACACACGTGCAAAAAAAATCTTGTTGATTAGTGAATGTAAATCAACATTCCACTAAGACGCTGTTTGTTTCGAAAATGAAAGAAAATGTAGTTTTCATGTCAAGTAACCCAATAATGAATTAAACGTTCCAAAATTAATCTAACGCATCTTATTTGATTCTTAAAAACAAAATAGTCATTTCTGAAACCCCATAATGAAATTTCAATCAATTCGCTACAATATGGAAAATAAATTCCAAAATTAGTATTGAAAAACATTATAAAAGACAAAATACTTACTTTTGAGCCACTTTAATAAGTAGTAAAGTTAATTTCTATTTTTATAACCAAAATAGCGTACAAAAATTCCTTTAAAATTTTTTTGAACCTTCACAACAAAATAACAATTTTTGAGCCACCCTAATTTATAATGAATTTTTTTACAAGTTTTAATATAAAAAAATGATTTAGCACACGAAAATTAATATGCACAAATTTTAAGAACGATTTCGAAAAAAAAATATTTTTGAGACACCCTAATGAATGGTAAATGTTTATTTTTAAAATATTTTAATATCAAAAACGAATTCAGCGTACTTAAATTACATAAAAACGTCCTATTTGAACCGATTCGGTAAAGTTTGGACTTTAGTCCACCTTTTGTTCTAAGTCGTGCCACTGTGCAATAATCAGCGGGCAATTTGCACAAATGATCCGAGCGAGTTCGATGGGTAGGATGTTAATCACCTTGTAACCAGCAGGGCCGTTGTTAATGTTTAAGAAAACAAAAAAAAAAGTTTAAAGCTTATATTATATGTCAAATTTACTGACTTAAACACGAGAACATGTGATGAAGAATTATAGTGACTGAGATTAATTTGTGAACCACTACCCTACGCGGATGGTGGCAAATGCGTAGGTGTCTTATCGGCATAACATGGAACATGCAAAATGTTAGTAGCGGTACCGCATCTTCTGATACCGACGGCAAACGAGATGTAGAAAATGAAAGCGATGAGGTTATGAAAAACAGAGCATTGAACGATGAAGTATCATCAAAGGAAGAAAAGGGGGCACAATGTTCGAATGTTCATTCTGGAGAGTTTTGACAGAGTAAGAGGGTGAGGGTGGGGGGTTGGAGAGGGACGGTGTGTGGATAAAGTATCAAGACAGATGTCGCTACTTTTTTACAAGTTGCTTGTTCCCATCCAGAAAGAACCTTTATTAAACGTCGTATTAACATATTTATTGTCGATAAAGATGTTGACGATACTGTACAAATTTGAGCTTTGTCTGGAGTGACAGCGAGTATGACGATGATGAAAAAATGGCTAATCAAGTCTGGTAAGTACGAGAAATTCATTCATTTAGTGGGGCATCGCCAACGGATAGTTAATGGCTCTAGTGTAGAGTGTAGGCTGTTCATCTTATATATTTTTTCGCACTTGTGACATGTGATAATGATGTGAGTCGCCAGACGAAAAACGCGTGTTTCTAATGCGACATATGACTTTACATGGTTTACTTGATTGGCTAAAGTTCTGTAGCCTGCAGGCGCTATAGAATTTTCTCAGTCTGCCTTCCCGAGCAAATACTCATGGGTTCAAACACCACAAATCCCCTTGAAAAGACCATGAACATGGTCCGTGCCCACTTTCACAACCATTAAAACACCATTAAATGGTCTCAATAACCCATAAATATATCAACGTATGGTTTTTCTGTGGGATCTACCGGACCATGACGATGGTCATTTCAAACACCCATGTCCAATAGGGTGGGACAAAAAATAGATTCCAGCTCCGAGCAACTTTTTGGGTACCATTTGGGTCCTAGAACATCTGTGCAAATTCTTAGCTTGATCCCTGAAACTATATTTTTGCGCCCACTATTTAAAGTTTACATGGGATTTAATATGGGAAAATTAACTTTCACAAAATAATTCCTCCAGGAGTCGCCCATCGCTTCTTAAAAATAAACCGTTATGTGGCTTTTGTAGGAAATTTAACACAGAAACAAAGTCTCGAAAACTACGAAACGATCTGACGCTTGAGAAAAAAGTTATTAAGCTGAAACCAATTGATGCTCTGACGATTGATAAAATATTCATTGTTTCTAGCACCACTGCTATTGGCTGTCCAATTGTATGCAATTTTGTTTTGATCTTCTCTTAATGTGTTTAAATCATTTATCTATGCTGTTTGGCCACTTCGCAAGGGTTTTGGGGGATAAATTGAGGTTTCTTTTGTACATAATAAAAGAAAGTTAAAAATTTTGTATATTATTCGACCGTCAGCAGCAGTGATGCTATGAAAAGTGAAATTTTCATCAATCTTCAGGGCATCAATCGGTTTTTGCTTAATAACTTTTTCCACAAGCATCAGATCGTTTCGTGGTCTTCTAGACTTTGTTTACTTGACAAATTTCCTATAAAAGGCATACATCTATTTATTTTTAGGAGGTAACGGGTGACTCTTGGAAGAATTAATTTGCAAAAGACGTTTTCCCCATACGAAATCCCATGTAAACTTTAAACAGTGGGCGCAAAAATATAGTTTCACCGATCGAACTAAAAATTTGCAGAGTTGTTCTGGGAGCTAAATGGGACCCAAAAAGTTACTCGGAGCGAAATTTTATTTTTTTCATATAACCCACTCACATTGTCCAACCCCATGAGTATGGGGGTATTATGGACTTTACGTTTGCTCGGGCTCTCATTTCGCCCAGAGCTGAAGCCAAAAATCGTTGCTCATTAGCCATCAGTAAAGCGATTTTACCTACTGTGTTGTTGCTTGTTCGCCGTAACACAGTGTAGTACGTTGACTTCAGTTGTGCAGTGAAAGGGTCATTAGACCGAATGGGTTATTAGACCGAATGGGTCATTCGACCGAATGGGTCATTCGACCGAATGGGTCATTCGACCGAATGGGTCATTAGATCGAATGGATCATTCGACCGAATGGGTCATTAAACCGAATGGGTCATTAGCCCAAATGGGACATTAGACCGAATGGGTCATAACATCGAATGGGTCATTAGACAAAATGGGTAATCAGGCCGAACGGGTCATTAGACAGAATGGGTCGTCAGGCCGAATGGGTCATCACGCCAAACGGGTCATTCGACCGAATGTGTCATTAGGTCGAACGGGTTATTAGACCGAATGGATCATAACATCGAATGGTTATTAGGTCTAGTGTCAAGAGATTTGAAACATCATAGAACTCTGAGAACAAAACTAATCTTTTGCCTGCGTTTGACCTAGCTTAAAACTTCAGATAAACTATGTACAAAATCAAATTGCATCACAAGAAAATATTTTCCAAAATTCACCAACCGTTTTCAAACTTTCAGAGTTTTATTTAATCTCATACCCATGCACAGTAGTACGTACCTTTGTCTTAACACTCCTCGTGAGGTCTTGTACATCGTTTACAACTACGTGTTTTTGTATTGGAATCCATTTTTCCTCATTTCTTCTTCCAATTTCTCTTCCTTTGGATGCTTCCGGCGTGCCTGCTTCATGATTGCCCAGTATCTCACAATCAGCCGAAATTCCGGTGAGTTTGGAAGATTAAGACCGTTCGGCACGAGATTAACCGTTTTAGCCCTCAGAACATCTTTCGAGTAATGACCATTGACCATCCCGGTTTTCACGAGCGAGGATCTCCACTTTGCACATGAACAACTGGCCTGCCAAATTACGTATTTATCTTTTGCTTTCATTTCTTTATCTTTTGCTTTCATATAAATCTCGTCTTCCATGATGTGAAAATACACTTTCGTCAGCAGCTAAGTGTTTCTTCACTGTATTCTGTCATGTATCGCGATTCAACGGATTTGGGTTTTGTTCGTATGTGACTATGTTGTTTTTTTCATCTTGCACAAAAGTTATGCTTAAATGCAGTTAATCACCACTTCTCTCACTGAACTGTTGGAATTCCTCGTGAAAGCTTTGATTACCCGCTTTTGAACTTCCAAACTATACGTAGAACGATTTTGGACATTTTTTTCTTCCAATTGACGGTCAAATGTTTGTGGTACCATTTTATAATACGACTTACCCATCACAGATTGGACAAAGCCCAGCTTCTTGCTAATGACACGGTAAGAGAGATCCGCATTTTCAAAGGTACGTGTGCCAAATTTGTTTGCACCGCTGATGTTCTTACGTCTCTATTTTTACAACGGTTGTACAAAAGCTAGTGAAACTACTACACACAGGACACATTGAATTAATTTCACTCAAAATGGCAATAAAAAATATCTGATTGCAAAAAAAAACATACAGAAATCTGAAAGTGATGCAACTTGATTTCGTACACCCTTTATAGCAACCTATTAGCAGCGTCAGTAGAAACCAATTTGTACTATGACGTAGTACTAATCAAATGATAGATGTATTTATTGAGAGTCTAGAAAGTTGAATTGTTTAGTTTTTCTTCTTCATATCATGAGCTGTTCTTTTCAATGTTCTCGAATCTGTTAATGCTACACTTGCCTGGCCTATTCACAGCAAGAGTCCAATGAAGCGGTAGCGACGTTTGGAATGTGTCCAGCTAAAGGTGACTAAGAGAGTAGGCCGAATGGATATTAAGCCGAAGGCAGTCAAACCTAATGTTCAATAAAGAAACTAAAGATTTTCCTGCGGGGTTTCCAGGATTTCTCGGCTTACGATAAATTTTGTTAACTCGATTAGACAAATCACTTACTGTTTTATTGTCCGAAGAATTAACCATCTTAGACGGTTGTCTCCCGTTTAATTACACTATAATAAACGGTGCCGGTGACTAAAAGGGTTAAAGCGTTCCACTAAGTCGCTCGAAAAGTTTTATTTTTTAAAAAATGCCTGGAGAATACATATCTTTACTCGATTGTATGCAGTCAGCAATAGCGAGAACTGTTCCAAAGTCGGTGGTCTCTTCCAGGTTCTCTGCTGGGAATAATTTTAGCTAGTATAATTACCCATTCACCCTAAGGATCAATTCGTCCTAATGACCCATTCGGACAAATGGCTCATTCGACTCAATGAGTCAGTTGGCCTATTGACCCATTCATCCTGTTGACCCATTTGGCCTTATGGTCATTTCTGCCGAATGGCTTTCGGCCTAATGACCCATCTGGCCTAGTGAAATTCGGCCTAATGTCATTCAATTGGGCGACATTCGACTGAACGGCTTTCGACTTACTTACCCAGCACCGAAAATTTCAAGAGAAATCTCAATAATTCAGTGGGAGATATAGCAAAAAATTGATTTGTACAGGATGCAAAAATCATAAATACACACGTACAACTTCCAAAAGGTGTCGAGTCGTGATAAACAGTAGAATACAGTTTGATTATCACGTTTGAGGAAACTCGACGAAAATAAGAAGATTTCTTATTTTGCCAAAAAATACATGATTTGGCAGGCAATTTGCTCATGTGGAGAACGGAGTGCCCCGTTCGGAAGGTAAATGGGCAGGTGTACTTGAAAGAATGCCTCCAACTGCGTCTACTGCCACTTCTGAGTTTGAAGGCGACAGAGGGAGCATCTATTCAGACGACTGTGTATCAGAGTGCCAATGACATGTCGTCGCTGTTGTGCTATCTTATGACAAACGCCATTTTGGGGTAAACTGAGTTAGATATGCCACATTACTTGTTTGAAAAATCTCTACAAAGTGGCGTTTTCAGAATTTTGAAATTCTACTTGGTTACTTAGATATAGCTAGAAACATGATAAGAAATTGTGAGTTTTTTGCTTCAAATCACTATATCTAGGGATTGGCTCAAGTTATATTGAAGTTTTAGACGGTTTTATGTGTGAAAATGTCTGAGGAACACAATGGCATAAACATTTTCGAAAGAAAATTATACGAGTTGTGAGAAAAACACAGTTTTAGTTTTGAACTGGAAATAAAATATATTTGGCAACACTGTAATCAAGAATAACTATTTTTTCTAGATTCCCTGACTCATTTCCTTTAAAATGCAATTCACCGAATGTTTATAGACCATATGAACCCAAAGATATGAATAAAAGTTAAAAAGTGATGATTTTTTTCTATGGAAAACTTTCCATGCACGATTATGACACGTCATACAAATTTTGTCATCAATACACGCCTATGACACGTGTGAGTGCGACTTTTGTTTACATTCATAGTAAAAACTCGCAACATAGTCAACCGATCTTCGTAATATTTGAGAGATTAATGCAGAACAGATAGAAGCATCAATTGTCTTCTTTGGATTGTTTATACCATTTATAAGTTTCAAGATATTCAATCTCAAACTTTAAAAATCGTTTTTCTCGAAATGTGCTAAATGGCGCTTGTCATAAGATAGCACAACAGCGACGATGTATGGAAAACAGGTGATCATCGAATTTAGTAATCGGATGCACTTCAACAAAAAAAAAGTTCAGCTCAATCGGACGCGATTAAGGGGTTGCGCAAAACGGCCACAGTGCAAGAATTTTCACCCGTGAAAAAATCACAAAAGGAACCTTAGAATATTCGAACATTTTATTCAATTTTTTTATGCTAAATGCTAAGATGTAATGAAGCGTTGAGATCTACTGCCACCCTGAATTTTTGTTTTAAGATAGCCTTTATGAAACTTGGAAAATTTTGGATTTAGGTTGATATTGGGGTTTGAACAAGCTGCTTTTAATTTATTTTCTATGCCAAATGTCTTAAACTGCATGAAACAACGGATCTTGCATCTTCTCATTAAAAATTAGTTTTGGCAAAAGTTGCTTCTCTGGTACTTTTAATTTTAAAACTAAAATTTTCTACTCTATTCTATCCTATTCTAACCCTTGCACAGCCAGTATTGAAAAGCATCTTGGAAAACACTACAGTTATTCTATAGTGCTTTTCTTGTCAATATTAATATTTGAAGCATTAATTTTAAAACTGAGATTTCAAATAAAAATCAAAAAACTTGTTTCTTTTCGAATTGACACCAGATTTCGACATTTAATTGATTTCCAAAACATTGAGGTGTGTCCGATTTGAAATTTCAGGAATACCATAAATATTGGCACTCTACCGTATATTAAGTGTACTCCTCAATTGACCCAAAAGGTGCTAAAATGGATGTCGAATAAGATTTGTTGCCAAAGATCCGAGCTTTCATTTAAAATCAAACATAATGAACTGGGTTCAACCGCCTTCGCAGAAATAGTTAGCTATACTAGATATCTCGAAAACTCGCCGCCTAGATAAGCTCAGAATTGTGATATTTTGGCTAAAGCAAACAAATGACGATACTGGCGACAAAACTTTCATGAAGAACTAACGCGTTTACATGCTCGCTCACAATGTTGAGATCGGTGGTGTACACACCTAGAAAAAATAGTGTAAATTTACGTCTCCTGACCATGACATATACTAGCATCAAAAATGACTTAGTTTTACGTTTGATTTTAATTTTACATGACGTTTAATTTCGTAAATCATGTAATTTTACTCCACATACAGCGTTTGTTCTGAATGGTAGGAAGTGTAATTTTAAGTCATTGCGCATGTAAAGTATATGTTTCATGTAAAATTAAATGGAACACGGTAATGTTCTGCCATTTCGTAAATTACGGTTTGTTGAATTGTGTCATGTTTGTAATTACGTCAACGATAAAATTCAGATTTTTTTGGTGTGTAGTTATCGATTCGAACTTGGTATGCTAGGATCTACTGAAAGATGGGATTGTCTGTTTCCGTGACCCCTTGCTCCAGCGAGCGAAGACTTTGAGTGACAACCTTCGCACTGGACCTTCAAACTAGTGTCGGGTGACCTTTTGGCGAGACTACTTTGCGTCTTCTTCGACAAGGATCGTTTGCATGATCGGTTGTTTATGCCGCGCGTCGTGCATGAAGTATTTCACTAATTACAAGCAAGTGAGTATTTGTAACAATATTTTTTCTCTTTTTTGAAAGGCAGCCAAATATACCAGCAAGAAAAAGCTCTACCACAAATCCGAAGCAAACAGCACTTGATCAATTCAGAAGAAACAAAGAGTTTCCAACGCTTTCAGGAACACCAAAAACCATGTGCATGCCAATCAGAGATTCAGCTTAGTGTAGAATTGGTTAGATCTAGGTTGGGAACCGGTAACTTTATGATATTACGGAACTCCTCCCAGCATCTAGGAGACTCCAATTTTCATGGTACGGCACGGGTACGGGTTTTCTTCTCGACGATAGCAATCTAGCTTATTCTACGGTCTTTGCTACAGCTTTTAGAAGGCGGTCTGCTTTACTGACTGTGACTACATTTCCGTTCCCCTTGTTCCTATGACACTGAGAAGACGAGCGGAAAAACTTTGCAATATTTTTCTAATTTTGCAATATTTGCTATTTTTTGAATGAGTCTTTGTCTTGTTTATTCTGGACTAACAGGACCGTAGAGTAGTCTCAGTTATACGCCTTTTGCTGCCTACTTTGGCTTTCTTTTTCAGTTTGACACAAAAATTTTTTGTGTACTTGGAAATGATTCTCTTATCCTGACTAATTTCATAACTAACCTCACTTTTTTTTAAATCAGATCAAATTATAGTAAATTTACTAGCTGTAACCCGGTGCGCTTCGCTACACCCGCTTCGACTAAACGAAATATTTTAAATATACTAAAAATAACAAATATTTTTATTACTAAGAAGAAATTTATTGTAATTCTCGCGGATAGACAATGTTCTTAGTTTGACCACCTGGAGCACAATTAAATAAATTGCTCTGTTTTCCTACACACAATCGTTTGAAATTCCTTG
>NW_026683617.1:0-31000 GCF_030247195.1 Topomyia yanbarensis | reverse complement strand
CAAGGGAAGAAGTACCAAAAGTAAACCAACGAGTAAACCATTACCCGTTGACCTTCGATTTCGACAACGTTGACATTCTGTTTGTACTTAAGTCTGAGTCTTATTTTCATTCACGGCACCCAATTACTAGTACAAAATTTCCTTCTAGTCACTTATGTTACGTGACTGTAAAATAGGGCCGCTCCTTTAAGGGATCCTCTGCGCGTTTTTAATACTTTTGAGGATAGATTGTAAGAGAAACTTTAATGCGAATGGGATGAGAATTTTTGAGTCGATACAGTAATTTGTAATTTATTAATTAATCGCACGTTAACCTGTTAGTTTTACCACTACTTAGGTCAAGAATTGTTACAGAGTTTAAATATAGCAATACAAGAACTGGTATGTTGCTCGGTTGGATAAAACTGTTTAAGCACCAAATAGTTCATTGAACTTTTAACATGATTTTTGTGATTGAATTTTGAAATTTTAGAATTATTTTAGAATTTTAGAATTTCAGAATTTTAGAATTTTAGAATTTTAGAATTTTAGAATTTTAGAATTTTAGAATTTTAGAATTTTAGAATTTTAGAATTTTAGAATTTTAGAATTTTAGAATTTTAGAATTTTAGAATTTTAGAATTTTAGAATTTTAGAATTTTAGAATTTTAGAATTTTAGAATTTTAGAATTTTAGAATTTTAGAATTTTAGAATTTTAGAATTTTAGAATTTTAGAATTTTAGAATTTTAGAATTTTAGAATTTTAGAATTTTAGAATTTTAGAATTTTAGAATTTTAGAATTTTAGAATTTTAGAATTTTAGAATTTTAGAATTTTAGAATTTTAGAATTTTAGAATTTTAGAATTTTAGAATTTTAGAATTTTAGAATTTTAGAATTTTAGAATTTTAGAATTTTAGAATTTTAGAATTTTAGAATTTTAGAATTTTAGAATTTTAGAATTTTAGAATTTTAGAATTTTAGAATTTTAGAATTTTAGAATTTTAGAATTTTAGAATTTTAGAATTTTAGAATTTTAGAATTTTAGAATTTTAGAATTTTAGAATTTTAGAATTTTAGAATTTTAGAATTTTAGAATTTTAGAATTTTAGAATTTTAGAATTTTAGAATTTTAGAATTTTAGAATTTTAGAATTTTAGAATTTTAGAATTTTAGAATTTTAGAATTTTAGAATTTTAGAATTTTAGAATTTTAGAATTTTAGAATTTTAGAATTTTAGAATTTTAGAATTTTAGAATTTTAGAATTTTAGAATTTTAGAATTTTAGAATTTTAGAATTTTAGAATTTTAGAATTTTAGAATTTTAGAATTTTAGAATTTTAGAATTTTAGAATTTTAGAATTTTAGAATTTTAGAATTTTAGAATTTTAGAATTTTAGAATTTTAGAATTTTAGAATTTTAGAATTTTAGAATTTTAGAATTTTAGAATTTTAGAATTTTAGAATTTTAGAATTTTAGAATTTTAGAATTTTAGAATTTTAGAATTTTAGAATTTTAGAATTTTAGAATTTTAGAATTTTAGAATTTTAGAATTTTAGAATTTTAGAATTTTAGAATTTTAGAATTTTAGAATTTTAGAATTTTAGAATTTTAGAATTTTAGAATTTTAGAATTTTAGAATTTTAGAATTTTAGAATTTTAGAATTTTAGAATTTTAGAATTTTAGAATTTTAGAATTTTAGAATTTTAGAATTTTAGAATTTTAGAATTTTAGAATTTTAGAATTTTAGAATTTTAGAATTTTAGAATTTTAGAATTTTAGAATTTTAGAATTTTAGAATTTTAGAATTTTAGAATTTTAGAATTTTAGAATTTTAGAATTTTAGAATTTTAGAATTTTAGAATTTTAGAATTTTAGAATTTTAGAATTTTAGAATTTTAGAATTTTAGAATTTTAGAATTTTAGAATTTTAGAATTTTAGAATTTTAGAATTTTAGAATTTTAGAATTTTAGAATTTTAGAATTTTAGAATTTTAGAATTTTAGAATTTTAGAATTTTAGAATTTTAGAATTTTAGAATTTTAGAATTTTAGAATTTTAGAATTTTAGAATTTTAGAATTTTAGAATTTTAGAATTTTAGAATTTTAGAATTTTAGAATTTTAGAATTTTAGAATTTTAGAATTTTAGAATTTTAGAATTTTAGAATTTTAGAATTTTAGAATTTTAGAATTTTAGAATTTTAGAATTTTAGAATTTTAGAATTTTAGAATTTTAGAATTTTAGAATTTTAGAATTTTAGAATTTTAGAATTTTAGAATTTTAGAATTTTAGAATTTTAGAATTTTAGAATTTTAGAATTTTAGAATTTTAGAATTTTAGAATTTTAGAATTTTAGAATTTTAGAATTTTAGAATTTTAGAATTTTAGAATTTTAGAATTTTAGAATTTTAGAATTTTAGAATTTTAGAATTTTAGAATTTTAGAATTTTAGAATTTTAGAATTTTAGAATTTTAGAATTTTAGAATTTTAGAATTTTAGAATTTTAGAATTTTAGAATTTTAGAATTTTAGAATTTTAGAATTTTAGAATTTTAGAATTTTAGAATTTTAGAATTTTAGAATTTTAGAATTTTAGAATTTTAGAATTTTAGAATTTTAGAATTTTAGAATTTTAGAATTTTAGAATTTTAGAATTTTAGAATTTTAGAATTTTAGAATTTTAGAATTTTAGAATTTTAGAATTTTAGAATTTTAGAATTTTAGAATTTTAGAATTTTAGAATTTTAGAATTTTAGAATTTTAGAATTTTAGAATTTTAGAATTTTAGAATTTTAGAATTTTAGAATTTTAGAATTTTAGAATTTTAGAATTTTAGAATTTTAGAATTTTAGAATTTTAGAATTTTAGAATTTTAGAATTTTAGAATTTTAGAATTTTAGAATTTTAGAATTTTAGAATTTTAGAATTTTAGAATTTTAGAATTTTAGAATTTTAGAATTTTAGAATTTTAGAATTTTAGAATTTTAGAATTTTAGAATTTTAGAATTTTAGAATTTTAGAATTTTAGAATTTTAGAATTTTAGAATTTTAGAATTTTAGAATTTTAGAATTTTAGAATTTTAGAATTTTAGAATTTTAGAATTTTAGAATTTTAGAATTTTAGAATTTTAGAATTTTAGAATTTTAGAATTTTAGAATTTTAGAATTTTAGAATTTTAGAATTTTAGAATTTTAGAATTTTAGAATTTTAGAATTTTAGAATTTTAGAATTTTAGAATTTTAGAATTTTAGAATTTTAGAATTTTAGAATTTTAGAATTTTAGAATTTTAGAATTTTAGAATTTTAGAATTTTAGAATTTTAGAATTTTAGAATTTTAGAATTTTAGAATTTTAGAATTTTAGAATTTTAGAATTTTAGAATTTTAGAATTTTAGAATTTTAGAATTTTAGAATTTTAGAATTTTAGAATTTTAGAATTTTAGAATTTTAGAATTTTAGAATTTTAGAATTTTAGAATTTTAGAATTTTAGAATTTTAGAATTTTAGAATTTTAGAATTTTAGAATTTTAGAATTTTAGAATTTTAGAATTTTAGAATTTTAGAATTTTAGAATTTTAGAATTTTAGAATTTTAGAATTTTAGAATTTTAGAATTTTAGAATTTTAGAATTTTAGAATTTTAGAATTTTAGAATTTTAGAATTTTAGAATTTTAGAATTTTAGAATTTTAGAATTTTAGAATTTTAGAATTTTAGAATTTTAGAATTTTAGAATTTTAGAATTTTAGAATTTTAGAATTTTAGAATTTTAGAATTTTAGAATTTTAGAATTTTAGAATTTTAGAATTTTAGAATTTTAGAATTTTAGAATTTTAGAATTTTAGAATTTTAGAATTTTAGAATTTTAGAATTTTAGAATTTTAGAATTTTAGAATTTTAGAATTTTAGAATTTTAGAATTTTAGAATTTTAGAATTTTAGAATTTTAGAATTTTAGAATTTTAGAATTTTAGAATTTTAGAATTTTAGAATTTTAGAATTTTAGAATTTTAGAATTTTAGAATTTTAGAATTTTAGAATTTTAGAATTTTAGAATTTTAGAATTTTAGAATTTTAGAATTTTAGAATTTTAGAATTTTAGAATTTTAGAATTTTAGAATTTTAGAATTTTAGAATTTTAGAATTTTAGAATTTTAGAATTTTAGAATTTTAGAATTTTAGAATTTTAGAATTTTAGAATTTTAGAATTTTAGAATTTTAGAATTTTAGAATTTTAGAATTTTAGAATTTTAGAATTTTAGAATTTTAGAATTTTAGAATTTTAGAATTTTAGAATTTTAGAATTTTAGAATTTTAGAATTTTAGAATTTTAGAATTTTAGAATTTTAGAATTTTAGAATTTTAGAATTTTAGAATTTTAGAATTTTAGAATTTTAGAATTTTAGAATTTTAGAATTTTAGAATTTTAGAATTTTAGAATTTTAGAATTTTAGAATTTTAGAATTTTAGAATTTTAGAATTTTAGAATTTTAGAATTTTAGAATTTTAGAATTTTAGAATTTTAGAATTTTAGAATTTTAGAATTTTAGAATTTTAGAATTTTAGAATTTTAGAATTTTAGAATTTTAGAATTTTAGAATTTTAGAATTTTAGAATTTTAGAATTTTAGAATTTTAGAATTTTAGAATTTTAGAATTTTAGAATTTTAGAATTTTAGAATTTTAGAATTTTAGAATTTTAGAATTTTAGAATTTTAGAATTTTAGAATTTTAGAATTTTAGAATTTTAGAATTTTAGAATTTTAGAATTTTAGAATTTTAGAATTTTAGAATTTTAGAATTTTAGAATTTTAGAATTTTAGAATTTTAGAATTTTAGAATTTTAGAATTTTAGAATTTTAGAATTTTAGAATTTTAGAATTTTAGAATTTTAGAATTTTAGAATTTTAGAATTTTAGAATTTTAGAATTTTAGAATTTTAGAATTTTAGAATTTTAGAATTTTAGAATTTTAGAATTTTAGAATTTTAGAATTTTAGAATTTTAGAATTTTAGAATTTTAGAATTTTAGAATTTTAGAATTTTAGAATTTTAGAATTTTAGAATTTTAGAATTTTAGAATTTTAGAATTTTAGAATTTTAGAATTTTAGAATTTTAGAATTTTAGAATTTTAGAATTTTAGAATTTTAGAATTTTAGAATTTTAGAATTTTAGAATTTTAGAATTTTAGAATTTTAGAATTTTAGAATTTTAGAATTTTAGAATTTTAGAATTTTAGAATTTTAGAATTTTAGAATTTTAGAATTTTAGAATTTTAGAATTTTAGAATTTTAGAATTTTAGAATTTTAGAATTTTAGAATTTTAGAATTTTAGAATTTTAGAATTTTAGAATTTTAGAATTTTAGAATTTTAGAATTTTAGAATTTTAGAATTTTAGAATTTTAGAATTTTAGAATTTTAGAATTTTAGAATTTTAGAATTTTAGAATTTTAGAATTTTAGAATTTTAGAATTTTAGAATTTTAGAATTTTAGAATTTTAGAATTTTAGAATTTTAGAATTTTAGAATTTTAGAATTTTAGAATTTTAGAATTTTAGAATTTTAGAATTTTAGAATTTTAGAATTTTAGAATTTTAGAATTTTAGAATTTTAGAATTTTAGAATTTTAGAATTTTAGAATTTTAGAATTTTAGAATTTTAGAATTTTAGAATTTTAGAATTTTAGAATTTTAGAATTTTAGAATTTTAGAATTTTAGAATTTTAGAATTTTAGAATTTTAGAATTTTAGAATTTTAGAATTTTAGAATTTTAGAATTTTAGAATTTTAGAATTTTAGAATTTTAGAATTTTAGAATTTTAGAATTTTAGAATTTTAGAATTTTAGAATTTTAGAATTTTAGAATTTTAGAATTTTAGAATTTTAGAATTTTAGAATTTTAGAATTTTAGAATTTTAGAATTTTAGAATTTTAGAATTTTAGAATTTTAGAATTTTAGAATTTTAGAATTTTAGAATTTTAGAATTTTAGAATTTTAGAATTTTAGAATTTTAGAATTTTAGAATTTTAGAATTTTAGAATTTTAGAATTTTAGAATTTTAGAATTTTAGAATTTTAGAATTTTAGAATTTTAGAATTTTAGAATTTTAGAATTTTAGAATTTTAGAATTTTAGAATTTTAGAATTTTAGAATTTTAGAATTTTAGAATTTTAGAATTTTAGAATTTTAGAATTTTAGAATTTTAGAATTTTAGAATTTTAGAATTTTAGAATTTTAGAATTTTAGAATTTTAGAATTTTAGAATTTTAGAATTTTAGAATTTTAGAATTTTAGAATTTTAGAATTTTAGAATTTTAGAATTTTAGAATTTTAGAATTTTAGAATTTTAGAATTTTAGAATTTTAGAATTTTAGAATTTTAGAATTTTAGAATTTTAGAATTTTAGAATTTTAGAATTTTAGAATTTTAGAATTTTAGAATTTTAGAATTTTAGAATTTTAGAATTTTAGAATTTTAGAATTTTAGAATTTTAGAATTTTAGAATTTTAGAATTTTAGAATTTTAGAATTTTAGAATTTTAGAATTTTAGAATTTTAGAATTTTAGAATTTTAGAATTTTAGAATTTTAGAATTTTAGAATTTTAGAATTTTAGAATTTTAGAATTTTAGAATTTTAGAATTTTAGAATTTTAGAATTTTAGAATTTTAGAATTTTAGAATTTTAGAATTTTAGAATTTTAGAATTTTAGAATTTTAGAATTTTAGAATTTTAGAATTTTAGAATTTTAGAATTTTAGAATTTTAGAATTTTAGAATTTTAGAATTTTAGAATTTTAGAATTTTAGAATTTTAGAATTTTAGAATTTTAGAATTTTAGAATTTTAGAATTTTAGAATTTTAGAATTTTAGAATTTTAGAATTTTAGAATTTTAGAATTTTAGAATTTTAGAATTTTAGAATTTTAGAATTTTAGAATTTTAGAATTTTAGAATTTTAGAATTTTAGAATTTTAGAATTTTAGAATTTTAGAATTTTAGAATTTTAGAATTTTAGAATTTTAGAATTTTAGAATTTTAGAATTTTAGAATTTTAGAATTTTAGAATTTTAGAATTTTAGAATTTTAGAATTTTAGAATTTTAGAATTTTAGAATTTTAGAATTTTAGAATTTTAGAATTTTAGAATTTTAGAATTTTAGAATTTTAGAATTTTAGAATTTTAGAATTTTAGAATTTTAGAATTTTAGAATTTTAGAATTTTAGAATTTTAGAATTTTAGAATTTTAGAATTTTAGAATTTTAGAATTTTAGAATTTTAGAATTTTAGAATTTTAGAATTTTAGAATTTTAGAATTTTAGAATTTTAGAATTTTAGAATTTTAGAATTTTAGAATTTTAGAATTTTAGAATTTTAGAATTTTAGAATTTTAGAATTTTAGAATTTTAGAATTTTAGAATTTTAGAATTTTAGAATTTTAGAATTTTAGAATTTTAGAATTTTAGAATTTTAGAATTTTAGAATTTTAGAATTTTAGAATTTTAGAATTTTAGAATTTTAGAATTTTAGAATTTTAGAATTTTAGAATTTTAGAATTTTAGAATTTTAGAATTTTAGAATTTTAGAATTTTAGAATTTTAGAATTTTAGAATTTTAGAATTTTAGAATTTTAGAATTTTAGAATTTTAGAATTTTAGAATTTTAGAATTTTAGAATTTTAGAATTTTAGAATTTTAGAATTTTAGAATTTTAGAATTTTAGAATTTTAGAATTTTAGAATTTTAGAATTTTAGAATTTTAGAATTTTAGAATTTTAGAATTTTAGAATTTTAGAATTTTAGAATTTTAGAATTTTAGAATTTTAGAATTTTAGAATTTTAGAATTTTAGAATTTTAGAATTTTAGAATTTTAGAATTTTAGAATTTTAGAATTTTAGAATTTTAGAATTTTAGAATTTTAGAATTTTAGAATTTTAGAATTTTAGAATTTTAGAATTTTAGAATTTTAGAATTTTAGAATTTTAGAATTTTAGAATTTTAGAATTTTAGAATTTTAGAATTTTAGAATTTTAGAATTTTAGAATTTTAGAATTTTAGAATTTTAGAATTTTAGAATTTTAGAATTTTAGAATTTTAGAATTTTAGAATTTTAGAATTTTAGAATTTTAGAATTTTAGAATTTTAGAATTTTAGAATTTTAGAATTTTAGAATTTTAGAATTTTAGAATTTTAGAATTTTAGAATTTTAGAATTTTAGAATTTTAGAATTTTAGAATTTTAGAATTTTAGAATTTTAGAATTTTAGAATTTTAGAATTTTAGAATTTTAGAATTTTAGAATTTTAGAATTTTAGAATTTTAGAATTTTAGAATTTTAGAATTTTAGAATTTTAGAATTTTAGAATTTTAGAATTTTAGAATTTTAGAATTTTAGAATTTTAGAATTTTAGAATTTTAGAATTTTAGAATTTTAGAATTTTAGAATTTTAGAATTTTAGAATTTTAGAATTTTAGAATTTTAGAATTTTAGAATTTTAGAATTTTAGAATTTTAGAATTTTAGAATTTTAGAATTTTAGAATTTTAGAATTTTAGAATTTTAGAATTTTAGAATTTTAGAATTTTAGAATTTTAGAATTTTAGAATTTTAGAATTTTAGAATTTTAGAATTTTAGAATTTTAGAATTTTAGAATTTTAGAATTTTAGAATTTTAGAATTTTAGAATTTTAGAATTTTAGAATTTTAGAATTTTAGAATTTTAGAATTTTAGAATTTTAGAATTTTAGAATTTTAGAATTTTAGAATTTTAGAATTTTAGAATTTTAGAATTTTAGAATTTTAGAATTTTAGAATTTTAGAATTTTAGAATTTTAGAATTTTAGAATTTTAGAATTTTAGAATTTTAGAATTTTAGAATTTTAGAATTTTAGAATTTTAGAATTTTAGAATTTTAGAATTTTAGAATTTTAGAATTTTAGAATTTTAGAATTTTAGAATTTTAGAATTTTAGAATTTTAGAATTTTAGAATTTTAGAATTTTAGAATTTTAGAATTTTAGAATTTTAGAATTTTAGAATTTTAGAATTTTAGAATTTTAGAATTTTAGAATTTTAGAATTTTAGAATTTTAGAATTTTAGAATTTTAGAATTTTAGAATTTTAGAATTTTAGAATTTTAGAATTTTAGAATTTTAGAATTTTAGAATTTTAGAATTTTAGAATTTTAGAATTTTAGAATTTTAGAATTTTAGAATTTTAGAATTTTAGAATTTTAGAATTTTAGAATTTTAGAATTTTAGAATTTTAGAATTTTAGAATTTTAGAATTTTAGAATTTTAGAATTTTAGAATTTTAGAATTTTAGAATTTTAGAATTTTAGAATTTTAGAATTTTAGAATTTTAGAATTTTAGAATTTTAGAATTTTAGAATTTTAGAATTTTAGAATTTTAGAATTTTAGAATTTTAGAATTTTAGAATTTTAGAATTTTAGAATTTTAGAATTTTAGAATTTTAGAATTTTAGAATTTTAGAATTTTAGAATTTTAGAATTTTAGAATTTTAGAATTTTAGAATTTTAGAATTTTAGAATTTTAGAATTTTAGAATTTTAGAATTTTAGAATTTTAGAATTTTAGAATTTTAGAATTTTAGAATTTTAGAATTTTAGAATTTTAGAATTTTAGAATTTTAGAATTTTAGAATTTTAGAATTTTAGAATTTTAGAATTTTAGAATTTTAGAATTTTAGAATTTTAGAATTTTAGAATTTTAGAATTTTAGAATTTTAGAATTTTAGAATTTTAGAATTTTAGAATTTTAGAATTTTAGAATTTTAGAATTTTAGAATTTTAGAATTTTAGAATTTTAGAATTTTAGAAGTTTTAGAATTTTAGAATTTTAGAATTTTAGAATTTTAGAATTTTAGAATTTTAGAATTTTAGAATTTTAGAATTTTAGAATTTTAGAATTTTAGAATTTTAGAATTTTAGAATTTTAGAATTTTAGAATTTTAGAATTTTAGAATTTTAGAATTTTAGAATTTTAGAATTTTAGAATTTTAGAATTTTAGAATTTTAGAATTTTAGAATTTTAGAATTTTAGAATTTTAGAATTTTAGAATTTTAGAATTTTAGAATTTTAGAATTTTAGAATTTTAGAATTTTAGAATTTTAGAATTTTAGAATTTTAGAATTTTAGAATTTTAGAATTTTAGAATTTTAGAATTTTAGAATTTTAGAATTTTAGAATTTTAGAATTTTAGAATTTTAGAATTTTAGAATTTTAGAATTTTAGAATTTTAGAATTTTAGAATTTTAGAATTTTAGAATTTTAGAATTTTAGAATTTTAGAATTTTAGAATTTTAGAATTTTAGAATTTTAGAATTTTAGAATTTTAGAATTTTAGAATTTTAGAATTTTAGAATTTTAGAATTTTAGAATTTTAGAATTTTAGAATTTTAGAATTTTAGAATTTTAGAATTTTAGAATTTTAGAATTTTAGAATTTTAGAATTTTAGAATTTTAGAATTTTAGAATTTTAGAATTTTAGAATTTTAGAATTTTAGAATTTTAGAATTTTAGAATTTTAGAATTTTAGAATTTTAGAATTTTAGAATTTTAGAATTTTAGAATTTTAGAATTTTAGAATTTTAGAATTTTAGAATTTTAGAATTTTAGAATTTTAGAATTTTAGAATTTTAGAATTTTAGAATTTTAGAATTTTAGAATTTTAGAATTTTAGAATTTTAGAATTTTAGAATTTTAGAATTTTAGAATTTTAGAATTTTAGAATTTTAGAATTTTAGAATTTTAGAATTTTAGAATTTTAGAATTTTAGAATTTTAGAATTTTAGAATTTTAGAATTTTAGAATTTTAGAATTTTAGAATTTTAGAATTTTAGAATTTTAGAATTTTAGAATTTTAGAATTTTAGAATTTTAGAATTTTAGAATTTTAGAATTTTAGAATTTTAGAATTTTAGAATTTTAGAATTTTAGAATTTTAGAATTTTAGAATTTTAGAATTTTAGAATTTTAGAATTTTAGAATTTTAGAATTTTAGAATTTTAGAATTTTAGAATTTTAGAATTTTAGAATTTTAGAATTTTAGAATTTTAGAATTTTAGAATTTTAGAATTTTAGAATTTTAGAATTTTAGAATTTTAGAATTTTAGAATTTTAGAATTTTAGAATTTTAGAATTTTAGAATTTTAGAATTTTAGAATTTTAGAATTTTAGAATTTTAGAATTTTAGAATTTTAGAATTTTAGAATTTTAGAATTTTAGAATTTTAGAATTTTAGAATTTTAGAATTTTAGAATTTTAGAATTTTAGAATTTTAGAATTTTAGAATTTTAGAATTTTAGAATTTTAGAATTTTAGAATTTTAGAATTTTAGAATTTTAGAATTTTAGAATTTTAGAATTTTAGAATTTTAGAATTTTAGAATTTTAGAATTTTAGAATTTTAGAATTTTAGAATTTTAGAATTTTAGAATTTTAGAATTTTAGAATTTTAGAATTTTAGAATTTTAGAATTTTAGAATTTTAGAATTTTAGAATTTTAGAATTTTAGAATTTTAGAATTTTAGAATTTTAGAATTTTAGAATTTTAGAATTTTAGAATTTTAGAATTTTAGAATTTTAGAATTTTAGAATTTTAGAATTTTAGAATTTTAGAATTTTAGAATTTTAGAATTTTAGAATTTTAGAATTTTAGAATTTTAGAATTTTAGAATTTTAGAATTTTAGAATTTTAGAATTTTAGAATTTTAGAATTTTAGAATTTTAGAATTTTAGAATTTTAGAATTTTAGAATTTTAGAATTTTAGAATTTTAGAATTTTAGAATTTTAGAATTTTAGAATTTTAGAATTTTAGAATTTTAGAATTTTAGAATTTTAGAATTTTAGAATTTTAGAATTTTAGAATTTTAGAATTTTAGAATTTTAGAATTTTAGAATTTTAGAATTTTAGAATTTTAGAATTTTAGAATTTTAGAATTTTAGAATTTTAGAATTTTAGAATTTTAGAATTTTAGAATTTTAGAATTTTAGAATTTTAGAATTTTAGAATTTTAGAATTTTAGAATTTTAGAATTTTAGAATTTTAGAATTTTAGAATTTTAGAATTTTAGAATTTTAGAATTTTAGAATTTTAGAATTTTAGAATTTTAGAATTTTAGAATTTTAGAATTTTAGAATTTTAGAATTTTAGAATTTTAGAATTTTAGAATTTTAGAATTTTAGAATTTTAGAATTTTAGAATTTTAGAATTTTAGAATTTTAGAATTTTAGAATTTTAGAATTTTAGAATTTTAGAATTTTAGAATTTTAGAATTTTAGAATTTTAGAATTTTAGAATTTTAGAATTTTAGAATTTTAGAATTTTAGAATTTTAGAATTTTAGAATTTTAGAATTTTAGAATTTTAGAATTTTAGAATTTTAGAATTTTAGAATTTTAGAATTTTAGAATTTTAGAATTTTAGAATTTTAGAATTTTAGAATTTTAGAATTTTAGAATTTTAGAATTTTAGAATTTTAGAATTTTAGAATTTTAGAATTTTAGAATTTTAGAATTTTAGAATTTTAGAATTTTAGAATTTTAGAATTTTAGAATTTTAGAATTTTAGAATTTTAGAATTTTAGAATTTTAGAATTTTAGAATTTTAGAATTTTAGAATTTTAGAATTTTAGAATTTTAGAATTTTAGAATTTTAGAATTTTAGAATTTTAGAATTTTAGAATTTTAGAATTTTAGAATTTTAGAATTTTAGAATTTTAGAATTTTAGAATTTTAGAATTTTAGAATTTTAGAATTTTAGAATTTTAGAATTTTAGAATTTTAGAATTTTAGAATTTTAGAATTTTAGAATTTTAGAATTTTAGAATTTTAGAATTTTAGAATTTTAGAATTTTAGAATTTTAGAATTTTAGAATTTTAGAATTTTAGAATTTTAGAATTTTAGAATTTTAGAATTTTAGAATTTTAGAATTTTAGAATTTTAGAATTTTAGAATTTTAGAATTTTAGAATTTTAGAATTTTAGAATTTTAGAATTTTAGAATTTTAGAATTTTAGAATTTTAGAATTTTAGAATTTTAGAATTTTAGAATTTTAGAATTTTAGAATTTTAGAATTTTAGAATTTTAGAATTTTAGAATTTTAGAATTTTAGAATTTTAGAATTTTAGAATTTTAGAATTTTAGAATTTTAGAATTTTAGAATTTTAGAATTTTAGAATTTTAGAATTTTAGAATTTTAGAATTTTAGAATTTTAGAATTTTAGAATTTTAGAATTTTAGAATTTTAGAATTTTAGAATTTTAGAATTTTAGAATTTTAGAATTTTAGAATTTTAGAATTTTAGAATTTTAGAATTTTAGAATTTTAGAATTTTAGAATTTTAGAATTTTAGAATTTTAGAATTTTAGAATTTTAGAATTTTAGAATTTTAGAATTTTAGAATTTTAGAATTTTAGAATTTTAGAATTTTAGAATTTTAGAATTTTAGAATTTTAGAATTTTAGAATTTTAGAATTTTAGAATTTTAGAATTTTAGAATTTTAGAATTTTAGAATTTTAGAATTTTAGAATTTTAGAATTTTAGAATTTTAGAATTTTAGAATTTTAGAATTTTAGAATTTTAGAATTTTAGAATTTTAGAATTTTAGAATTTTAGAATTTTAGAATTTTAGAATTTTAGAATTTTAGAATTTTAGAATTTTAGAATTTTAGAATTTTAGAATTTTAGAATTTTAGAATTTTAGAATTTTAGAATTTTAGAATTTTAGAATTTTAGAATTTTAGAATTTTAGAATTTTAGAATTTTAGAATTTTAGAATTTTAGAATTTTAGAATTTTAGAATTTTAGAATTTTAGAATTTTAGAATTTTAGAATTTTAGAATTTTAGAATTTTAGAATTTTAGAATTTTAGAATTTTAGAATTTTAGAATTTTAGAATTTTAGAATTTTAGAATTTTAGAATTTTAGAATTTTAGAATTTTAGAATTTTAGAATTTTAGAATTTTAGAATTTTAGAATTTTAGAATTTTAGAATTTTAGAATTTTAGAATTTTAGAATTTTAGAATTTTAGAATTTTAGAATTTTAGAATTTTAGAATTTTAGAATTTTAGAATTTTAGAATTTTAGAATTTTAGAATTTTAGAATTTTAGAATTTTAGAATTTTAGAATTTTAGAATTTTAGAATTTTAGAATTTTAGAATTTTAGAATTTTAGAATTTTAGAATTTTAGAATTTTAGAATTTTAGAATTTTAGAATTTTAGAATTTTAGAATTTTAGAATTTTAGAATTTTAGAATTTTAGAATTTTAGAATTTTAGAATTTTAGAATTTTAGAATTTTAGAATTTTAGAATTTTAGAATTTTAGAATTTTAGAATTTTAGAATTTTAGAATTTTAGAATTTTAGAATTTTAGAATTTTAGAATTTTAGAATTTTAGAATTTTAGAATTTTAGAATTTTAGAATTTTAGAATTTTAGAATTTTAGAATTTTAGAATTTTAGAATTTTAGAATTTTAGAATTTTAGAATTTTAGAATTTTAGAATTTTAGAATTTTAGAATTTTAGAATTTTAGAATTTTAGAATTTTAGAATTTTAGAATTTTAGAATTTTAGAATTTTAGAATTTTAGAATTTTAGAATTTTAGAATTTTAGAATTTTAGAATTTTAGAATTTTAGAATTTTAGAATTTTAGAATTTTAGAATTTTAGAATTTTAGAATTTTAGAATTTTAGAATTTTAGAATTTTAGAATTTTAGAATTTTAGAATTTTAGAATTTTAGAATTTTAGAATTTTAGAATTTTAGAATTTTAGAATTTTAGAATTTTAGAATTTTAGAATTTTAGAATTTTAGAATTTTAGAATTTTAGAATTTTAGAATTTTAGAATTTTAGAATTTTAGAATTTTAGAATTTTAGAATTTTAGAATTTTAGAATTTTAGAATTTTAGAATTTTAGAATTTTAGAATTTTAGAATTTTAGAATTTTAGAATTTTAGAATTTTAGAATTTTAGAATTTTAGAATTTTAGAATTTTAGAATTTTAGAATTTTAGAATTTTAGAATTTTAGAATTTTAGAATTTTAGAATTTTAGAATTTTAGAATTTTAGAATTTTAGAATTTTAGAATTTTAGAATTTTAGAATTTTAGAATTTTAGAATTTTAGAATTTTAGAATTTTAGAATTTTAGAATTTTAGAATTTTAGAATTTTAGAATTTTAGAATTTTAGAATTTTAGAATTTTAGAATTTTAGAATTTTAGAATTTTAGAATTTTAGAATTTTAGAATTTTAGAATTTTAGAATTTTAGAATTTTAGAATTTTAGAATTTTAGAATTTTAGAATTTTAGAATTTTAGAATTTTAGAATTTTAGAATTTTAGAATTTTAGAATTTTAGAATTTTAGAATTTTAGAATTTTAGAATTTTAGAATTTTAGAATTTTAGAATTTTAGAATTTTAGAATTTTAGAATTTTAGAATTTTAGAATTTTAGAATTTTAGAATTTTAGAATTTTAGAATTTTAGAATTTTAGAATTTTAGAATTTTAGAATTTTAGAATTTTAGAATTTTAGAATTTTAGAATTTTAGAATTTTAGAATTTTAGAATTTTAGAATTTTAGAATTTTAGAATTTTAGAATTTTAGAATTTTAGAATTTTAGAATTTTAGAATTTTAGAATTTTAGAATTTTAGAATTTTAGAATTTTAGAATTTTAGAATTTTAGAATTTTAGAATTTTAGAATTTTAGAATTTTAGAATTTTAGAATTTTAGAATTTTAGAATTTTAGAATTTTAGAATTTTAGAATTTTAGAATTTTAGAATTTTAGAATTTTAGAATTTTAGAATTTTAGAATTTTAGAATTTTAGAATTTTAGAATTTTAGAATTTTAGAATTTTAGAATTTTAGAATTTTAGAATTTTAGAATTTTAGAATTTTAGAATTTTAGAATTTTAGAATTTTAGAATTTTAGAATTTTAGAATTTTAGAATTTTAGAATTTTAGAATTTTAGAATTTTAGAATTTTAGAATTTTAGAATTTTAGAATTTTAGAATTTTAGAATTTTAGAATTTTAGAATTTTAGAATTTTAGAATTTTAGAATTTTAGAATTTTAGAATTTTAGAATTTTAGAATTTTAGAATTTTAGAATTTTAGAATTTTAGAATTTTAGAATTTTAGAATTTTAGAATTTTAGAATTTTAGAATTTTAGAATTTTAGAATTTTAGAATTTTAGAATTTTAGAATTTTAGAATTTTAGAATTTTAGAATTTTAGAATTTTAGAATTTTAGAATTTTAGAATTTTAGAATTTTAGAATTTTAGAATTTTAGAATTTTAGAATTTTAGAATTTTAGAATTTTAGAATTTTAGAATTTTAGAATTTTAGAATTTTAGAATTTTAGAATTTTAGAATTTTAGAATTTTAGAATTTTAGAATTTTAGAATTTTAGAATTTTAGAATTTTAGAATTTTAGAATTTTAGAATTTTAGAATTTTAGAATTTTAGAATTTTAGAATTTTAGAATTTTAGAATTTTAGAATTTTAGAATTTTAGAATTTTAGAATTTTAGAATTTTAGAATTTTAGAATTTTAGAATTTTAGAATTTTAGAATTTTAGAATTTTAGAATTTTAGAATTTTAGAATTTTAGAATTTTAGAATTTTAGAATTTTAGAATTTTAGAATTTTAGAATTTTAGAATTTTAGAATTTTAGAATTTTAGAATTTTAGAATTTTAGAATTTTAGAATTTTAGAATTTTAGAATTTTAGAATTTTAGAATTTTAGAATTTTAGAATTTTAGAATTTTAGAATTTTAGAATTTTAGAATTTTAGAATTTTAGAATTTTAGAATTTTAGAATTTTAGAATTTTAGAATTTTAGAATTTTAGAATTTTAGAATTTTAGAATTTTAGAATTTTAGAATTTTAGAATTTTAGAATTTTAGAATTTTAGAATTTTAGAATTTTAGAATTTTAGAATTTTAGAATTTTAGAATTTTAGAATTTTAGAATTTTAGAATTTTAGAATTTTAGAATTTTAGAATTTTAGAATTTTAGAATTTTAGAATTTTAGAATTTTAGAATTTTAGAATTTTAGAATTTTAGAATTTTAGAATTTTAGAATTTTAGAATTTTAGAATTTTAGAATTTTAGAATTTTAGAATTTTAGAATTTTAGAATTTTAGAATTTTAGAATTTTAGAATTTTAGAATTTTAGAATTTTAGAATTTTAGAATTTTAGAATTTTAGAATTTTAGAATTTTAGAATTTTAGAATTTTAGAATTTTAGAATTTTAGAATTTTAGAATTTTAGAATTTTAGAATTTTAGAATTTTAGAATTTTAGAATTTTAGAATTTTAGAATTTTAGAATTTTAGAATTTTAGAATTTTAGAATTTTAGAATTTTAGAATTTTAGAATTTTAGAATTTTAGAATTTTAGAATTTTAGAATTTTAGAATTTTAGAATTTTAGAATTTTAGAATTTTAGAATTTTAGAATTTTAGAATTTTAGAATTTTAGAATTTTAGAATTTTAGAATTTTAGAATTTTAGAATTTTAGAATTTTAGAATTTTAGAATTTTAGAATTTTAGAATTTTAGAATTTTAGAATTTTAGAATTTTAGAATTTTAGAATTTTAGAATTTTAGAATTTTAGAATTTTAGAATTTTAGAATTTTAGAATTTTAGAATTTTAGAATTTTAGAATTTTAGAATTTTAGAATTTTAGAATTTTAGAATTTTAGAATTTTAGAATTTTAGAATTTTAGAATTTTAGAATTTTAGAATTTTAGAATTTTAGAATTTTAGAATTTTAGAATTTTAGAATTTTAGAATTTTAGAATTTTAGAATTTTAGAATTTTAGAATTTTAGAATTTTAGAATTTTAGAATTTTAGAATTTTAGAATTTTAGAATTTTAGAATTTTAGAATTTTAGAATTTTAGAATTTTAGAATTTTAGAATTTTAGAATTTTAGAATTTTAGAATTTTAGAATTTTAGAATTTTAGAATTTTAGAATTTTAGAATTTTAGAATTTTAGAATTTTAGAATTTTAGAATTTTAGAATTTTAGAATTTTAGAATTTTAGAATTTTAGAATTTTAGAATTTTAGAATTTTAGAATTTTAGAATTTTAGAATTTTAGAATTTTAGAATTTTAGAATTTTAGAATTTTAGAATTTTAGAATTTTAGAATTTTAGAATTTTAGAATTTTAGAATTTTAGAATTTTAGAATTTTAGAATTTTAGAATTTTAGAATTTTAGAATTTTAGAATTTTAGAATTTTAGAATTTTAGAATTTTAGAATTTTAGAATTTTAGAATTTTAGAATTTTAGAATTTTAGAATTTTAGAATTTTAGAATTTTAGAATTTTAGAATTTTAGAATTTTAGAATTTTAGAATTTTAGAATTTTAGAATTTTAGAATTTTAGAATTTTAGAATTTTAGAATTTTAGAATTTTAGAATTTTAGAATTTTAGAATTTTAGAATTTTAGAATTTTAGAATTTTAGAATTTTAGAATTTTAGAATTTTAGAATTTTAGAATTTTAGAATTTTAGAATTTTAGAATTTTAGAATTTTAGAATTTTAGAATTTTAGAATTTTAGAATTTTAGAATTTTAGAATTTTAGAATTTTAGAATTTTAGAATTTTAGAATTTTAGAATTTTAGAATTTTAGAATTTTAGAATTTTAGAATTTTAGAATTTTAGAATTTTAGAATTTTAGAATTTTAGAATTTTAGAATTTTAGAATTTTAGAATTTTAGAATTTTAGAATTTTAGAATTTTAGAATTTTAGAATTTTAGAATTTTAGAATTTTAGAATTTTAGAATTTTAGAATTTTAGAATTTTAGAATTTTAGAATTTTAGAATTTTAGAATTTTAGAATTTTAGAATTTTAGAATTTTAGAATTTTAGAATTTTAGAATTTTAGAATTTTAGAATTTTAGAATTTTAGAATTTTAGAATTTTAGAATTTTAGAATTTTAGAATTTTAGAATTTTAGAATTTTAGAATTTTAGAATTTTAGAATTTTAGAATTTTAGAATTTTAGAATTTTAGAATTTTAGAATTTTAGAATTTTAGAATTTTAGAATTTTAGAATTTTAGAATTTTAGAATTTTAGAATTTTAGAATTTTAGAATTTTAGAATTTTAGAATTTTAGAATTTTAGAATTTTAGAATTTTAGAATTTTAGAATTTTAGAATTTTAGAATTTTAGAATTTTAGAATTTTAGAATTTTAGAATTTTAGAATTTTAGAATTTTAGAATTTTAGAATTTTAGAATTTTAGAATTTTAGAATTTTAGAATTTTAGAATTTTAGAATTTTAGAATTTTAGAATTTTAGAATTTTAGAATTTTAGAATTTTAGAATTTTAGAATTTTAGAATTTTAGAATTTTAGAATTTTAGAATTTTAGAATTTTAGAATTTTAGAATTTTAGAATTTTAGAATTTTAGAATTTTAGAATTTTAGAATTTTAGAATTTTAGAATTTTAGAATTTTAGAATTTTAGAATTTTAGAATTTTAGAATTTTAGAATTTTAGAATTTTAGAATTTTAGAATTTTAGAATTTTAGAATTTTAGAATTTTAGAATTTTAGAATTTTAGAATTTTAGAATTTTAGAATTTTAGAATTTTAGAATTTTAGAATTTTAGAATTTTAGAATTTTAGAATTTTAGAATTTTAGAATTTTAGAATTTTAGAATTTTAGAATTTTAGAATTTTAGAATTTTAGAATTTTAGAATTTTAGAATTTTAGAATTTTAGAATTTTAGAATTTTAGAATTTTAGAATTTTAGAATTTTAGAATTTTAGAATTTTAGAATTTTAGAATTTTAGAATTTTAGAATTTTAGAATTTTAGAATTTTAGAATTTTAGAATTTTAGAATTTTAGAATTTTAGAATTTTAGAATTTTAGAATTTTAGAATTTTAGAATTTTAGAATTTTAGAATTTTAGAATTTTAGAATTTTAGAATTTTAGAATTTTAGAATTTTAGAATTTTAGAATTTTAGAATTTTAGAATTTTAGAATTTTAGAATTTTAGAATTTTAGAATTTTAGAATTTTAGAATTTTAGAATTTTAGAATTTTAGAATTTTAGAATTTTAGAATTTTAGAATTTTAGAATTTTAGAATTTTAGAATTTTAGAATTTTAGAATTTTAGAATTTTAGAATTTTAGAATTTTAGAATTTTAGAATTTTAGAATTTTAGAATTTTAGAATTTTAGAATTTTAGAATTTTAGAATTTTAGAATTTTAGAATTTTAGAATTTTAGAATTTTAGAATTTTAGAATTTTAGAATTTTAGAATTTTAGAATTTTAGAATTTTAGAATTTTAGAATTTTAGAATTTTAGAATTTTAGAATTTTAGAATTTTAGAATTTTAGAATTTTAGAATTTTAGAATTTTAGAATTTTAGAATTTTAGAATTTTAGAATTTTAGAATTTTAGAATTTTAGAATTTTAGAATTTTAGAATTTTAGAATTTTAGAATTTTAGAATTTTAGAATTTTAGAATTTTAGAATTTTAGAATTTTAGAATTTTAGAATTTTAGAATTTTAGAATTTTAGAATTTTAGAATTTTAGAATTTTAGAATTTTAGAATTTTAGAATTTTAGAATTTTAGAATTTTAGAATTTTAGAATTTTAGAATTTTAGAATTTTAGAATTTTAGAATTTTAGAATTTTAGAATTTTAGAATTTTAGAATTTTAGAATTTTAGAATTTTAGAATTTTAGAATTTTAGAATTTTAGAATTTTAGAATTTTAGAATTTTAGAATTTTAGAATTTTAGAATTTTAGAATTTTAGAATTTTAGAATTTTAGAATTTTAGAATTTTAGAATTTTAGAATTTTAGAATTTTAGAATTTTAGAATTTTAGAATTTTAGAATTTTAGAATTTTAGAATTTTAGAATTTTAGAATTTTAGAATTTTAGAATTTTAGAATTTTAGAATTTTAGAATTTTAGAATTTTAGAATTTTAGAATTTTAGAATTTTAGAATTTTAGAATTTTAGAATTTTAGAATTTTAGAATTTTAGAATTTTAGAATTTTAGAATTTTAGAATTTTAGAATTTTAGAATTTTAGAATTTTAGAATTTTAGAATTTTAGAATTTTAGAATTTTAGAATTTTAGAATTTTAGAATTTTAGAATTTTAGAATTTTAGAATTTTAGAATTTTAGAATTTTAGAATTTTAGAATTTTAGAATTTTAGAATTTTAGAATTTTAGAATTTTAGAATTTTAGAATTTTAGAATTTTAGAATTTTAGAATTTTAGAATTTTAGAATTTTAGAATTTTAGAATTTTAGAATTTTAGAATTTTAGAATTTTAGAATTTTAGAATTTTAGAATTTTAGAATTTTAGAATTTTAGAATTTTAGAATTTTAGAATTTTAGAATTTTAGAATTTTAGAATTTTAGAATTTTAGAATTTTAGAATTTTAGAATTTTAGAATTTTAGAATTTTAGAATTTTAGAATTTTAGAATTTTAGAATTTTAGAATTTTAGAATTTTAGAATTTTAGAATTTTAGAATTTTAGAATTTTAGAATTTTAGAATTTTAGAATTTTAGAATTTTAGAATTTTAGAATTTTAGAATTTTAGAATTTTAGAATTTTAGAATTTTAGAATTTTAGAATTTTAGAATTTTAGAATTTTAGAATTTTAGAATTTTAGAATTTTAGAATTTTAGAATTTTAGAATTTTAGAATTTTAGAATTTTAGAATTTTAGAATTTTAGAATTTTAGAATTTTAGAATTTTAGAATTTTAGAATTTTAGAATTTTAGAATTTTAGAATTTTAGAATTTTAGAATTTTAGAATTTTAGAATTTTAGAATTTTAGAATTTTAGAATTTTAGAATTTTAGAATTTTAGAATTTTAGAATTTTAGAATTTTAGAATTTTAGAATTTTAGAATTTTAGAATTTTAGAATTTTAGAATTTTAGAATTTTAGAATTTTAGAATTTTAGAATTTTAGAATTTTAGAATTTTAGAATTTTAGAATTTTAGAATTTTAGAATTTTAGAATTTTAGAATTTTAGAATTTTAGAATTTTAGAATTTTAGAATTTTAGAATTTTAGAATTTTAGAATTTTAGAATTTTAGAATTGTTAGAATTTTAGAATTTTAGAATTTTAGAATTTTAGAATTTTAGAATTTTAGAATTTTAGAATTTTAGAATTTTAGAATTTTAGAATTTTAGAATTTTAGAATTTTAGAATTTTAGAATTTTAGAATTTTAGAATTTTAGAATTTTAGAATTTTAGAATTTTAGAATTTTAGAATTTTAGAATTTTAGAATTTTAGAATTTTAGAATTTTAGAATTTTAGAATTTTAGAATTTTAGAATTTTAGAATTTTAGAATTTTAGAATTTTAGAATTTTAGAATTTTAGAATTTTAGAATTTTAGAATTTTAGAATTTTAGAATTTTAGAATTTTAGAATTTTAGAATTTTAGAATTTTAGAATTTTAGAATTTTAGAATTTTAGAATTTTAGAATTTTAGAATTTTAGAATTTTAGAATTTTAGAATTTTAGAATTTTAGAATTTTAGAATTTTAGAATTTTAGAATTTTAGAATTTTAGAATTTTAGAATTTTAGAATTTTAGAATTTTAGAATTTTAGAATTTTAGAATTTTAGAATTTTAGAATTTTAGAATTTTAGAATTTTAGAATTTTAGAATTTTAGAATTTTAGAATTTTAGAATTTTAGAATTTTAGAATTTTAGAATTTTAGAATTTTAGAATTTTAGAATTTTAGAATTTTAGAATTTTAGAATTTTAGAATTTTAGAATTTTAGAATTTTAGAATTTTAGAATTTTAGAATTTTAGAATTTTAGAATTTTAGAATTTTAGAATTTTAGAATTTTAGAATTTTAGAATTTTAGAATTTTAGAATTTTAGAATTTTAGAATTTTAGAATTTTAGAATTTTAGAATTTTAGAATTTTAGAATTTTAGAATTTTAGAATTTTAGAATTTTAGAATTTTAGAATTTTAGAATTTTAGAATTTTAGAATTTTAGAATTTTAGAATTTTAGAATTTTAGAATTTTAGAATTTTAGAATTTTAGAATTTTAGAATTTTAGAATTTTAGAATTTTAGAATTTTAGAATTTTAGAATTTTAGAATTTTAGAATTTTAGAATTTTAGAATTTTAGAATTTTAGAATTTTAGAATTTTAGAATTTTAGAATTTTAGAATTTTAGAATTTTAGAATTTTAGAATTTTAGAATTTTAGAATTTTAGAATTTTAGAATTTTAGAATTTTAGAATTTTAGAATTTTAGAATTTTAGAATTTTAGAATTTTAGAATTTTAGAATTTTAGAATTTTAGAATTTTAGAATTTTAGAATTTTAGAATTTTAGAATTTTAGAATTTTAGAATTTTAGAATTTTAGAATTTTAGAATTTTAGAATTTTAGAATTTTAGAATTTTAGAATTTTAGAATTTTAGAATTTTAGAATTTTAGAATTTTAGAATTTTAGAATTTTAGAATTTTAGAATTTTAGAATTTTAGAATTTTAGAATTTTAGAATTTTAGAATTTTAGAATTTTAGAATTTTAGAATTTTAGAATTTTAGAATTTTAGAATTTTAGAATTTTAGAATTTTAGAATTTTAGAATTTTAGAATTTTAGAATTTTAGAATTTTAGAATTTTAGAATTTTAGAATTTTAGAATTTTAGAATTTTAGAATTTTAGAATTTTAGAATTTTAGAATTTTAGAATTTTAGAATTTTAGAATTTTAGAATTTTAGAATTTTAGAATTTTAGAATTTTAGAATTTTAGAATTTTAGAATTTTAGAATTTTAGAATTTTAGAATTTTAGAATTTTAGAATTTTAGAATTTTAGAATTTTAGAATTTTAGAATTTTAGAATTTTAGAATTTTAGAATTTTAGAATTTTAGAATTTTAGAATTTTAGAATTTTAGAATTTTAGAATTTTAGAATTTTAGAATTTTAGAATTTTAGAATTTTAGAATTTTAGAATTTTAGAATTTTAGAATTTTAGAATTTTAGAATTTTAGAATTTTAGAATTTTAGAATTTTAGAATTTTAGAATTTTAGAATTTTAGAATTTTAGAATTTTAGAATTTTAGAATTTTAGAATTTTAGAATTTTAGAATTTTAGAATTTTAGAATTTTAGAATTTTAGAATTTTAGAATTTTAGAATTTTAGAATTTTAGAATTTTAGAATTTTAGAATTTTAGAATTTTAGAATTTTAGAATTTTAGAATTTTAGAATTTTAGAATTTTAGAATTTTAGAATTTTAGAATTTTAGAATTTTAGAATTTTAGAATTTTAGAATTTTAGAATTTTAGAATTTTAGAATTTTAGAATTTTAGAATTTTAGAATTTTAGAATTTTAGAATTTTAGAATTTTAGAATTTTAGAATTTTAGAATTTTAGAATTTTAGAATTTTAGAATTTTAGAATTTTAGAATTTTAGAATTTTAGAATTTTAGAATTTTAGAATTTTAGAATTTTAGAATTTTAGAATTTTAGAATTTTAGAATTTTAGAATTTTAGAAT
This sequence comes from Topomyia yanbarensis, assembly GCF_030247195.1. Taxonomy (NCBI): domain Eukaryota; kingdom Metazoa; phylum Arthropoda; class Insecta; order Diptera; family Culicidae; genus Topomyia; species Topomyia yanbarensis. Next base: position 6,472 of record NW_026683617.1, on the reverse strand, counting down.
TTTAGAATTTTAGAATTTTAGAATTTTAGAATTTTAGAATTTTAGAATTTTAGAATTTTAGAATTTTAGAATTTTAGAATTTTAGAATTTTAGAATTTTAGAATTTTAGAATTTTAGAATTTTAGAATTTTAGAATTTTAGAATTTTAGAATTTTAGAATTTTAGAATTTTAGAATTTTAGAATTTTAGAATTTTAGAATTTTAGAATTTTAGAATTTTAGAATTTTAGAATTTTAGAATTTTAGAATTTTAGAATTTTAGAATTTTAGAATTTTAGAATTTTAGAATTTTAGAATTTTAGAATTTTAGAATTTTAGAATTTTAGAATTTTAGAATTTTAGAATTTTAGAATTTTAGAATTTTAGAATTTTAGAATTTTAGAATTTTAGAATTTTAGAATTTTAGAATTTTAGAATTTTAGAATTTTAGAATTTTAGAATTTTAGAATTTTAGAATTTTAGAATTTTAGAATTTTAGAATTTTAGAATTTTAGAATTTTAGAATTTTAGAATTTTAGAATTTTAGAATTTTAGAATTTTAGAATTTTAGAATTTTAGAATTTTAGAATTTTAGAATTTTAGAATTTTAGAATTTTAGAATTTTAGAATTTTAGAATTTTAGAATTTTAGAATTTTAGAATTTTAGAATTTTAGAATTTTAGAATTTTAGAATTTTAGAATTTTAGAATTTTAGAATTTTAGAATTTTAGAATTTTAGAATTTTAGAATTTTAGAATTTTAGAATTTTAGAATTTTAGAATTTTAGAATTTTAGAATTTTAGAATTTTAGAATTTTAGAATTTTAGAATTTTAGAATTTTAGAATTTTAGAATTTTAGAATTTTAGAATTTTAGAATTTTAGAATTTTAGAATTTTAGAATTTTAGAATTTTAGAATTTTAGAATTTTAGAATTTTAGAATTTTAGAATTTTAGAATTTTAGAATTTTAGAATTTTAGAATTTTAGAATTTTAGAATTTTAGAATTTTAGAATTTTAGAATTTTAGAATTTTAGAATTTTAGAATTTTAGAATTTTAGAATTTTAGAATTTTAGAATTTTAGAATTTTAGAATTTTAGAATTTTAGAATTTTAGAATTTTAGAATTTTAGAATTTTAGAATTTTAGAATTTTAGAATTTTAGAATTTTAGAATTTTAGAATTTTAGAATTTTAGAATTTTAGAATTTTAGAATTTTAGAATTTTAGAATTTTAGAATTTTAGAATTTTAGAATTTTAGAATTTTAGAATTTTAGAATTTTAGAATTTTAGAATTTTAGAATTTTAGAATTTTAGAATTTTAGAATTTTAGAATTTTAGAATTTTAGAATTTTAGAATTTTAGAATTTTAGAATTTTAGAATTTTAGAATTTTAGAATTTTAGAATTTTAGAATTTTAGAATTTTAGAATTTTAGAATTTTAGAATTTTAGAATTTTAGAATTTTAGAATTTTAGAATTTTAGAATTTTAGAATTTTAGAATTTTAGAATTTTAGAATTTTAGAATTTTAGAATTTTAGAATTTTAGAATTTTAGAATTTTAGAATTTTAGAATTTTAGAATTTTAGAATTTTAGAATTTTAGAATTTTAGAATTTTAGAATTTTAGAATTTTAGAATTTTAGAATTTTAGAATTTTAGAATTTTAGAATTTTAGAATTTTAGAATTTTAGAATTTTAGAATTTTAGAATTTTAGAATTTTAGAATTTTAGAATTTTAGAATTTTAGAATTTTAGAATTTTAGAATTTTAGAATTTTAGAATTTTAGAATTTTAGAATTTTAGAATTTTAGAATTTTAGAATTTTAGAATTTTAGAATTTTAGAATTTTAGAATTTTAGAATTTTAGAATTTTAGAATTTTAGAATTTTAGAATTTTAGAATTTTAGAATTTTAGAATTTTAGAATTTTAGAATTTTAGAATTTTAGAATTTTAGAATTTTAGAATTTTAGAATTTTAGAATTTTAGAATTTTAGAATTTTAGAATTTTAGAATTTTAGAATTTTAGAATTTTAGAATTTTAGAATTTTAGAATTTTAGAATTTTAGAATTTTAGAATTTTAGAATTTTAGAATTTTAGAATTTTAGAATTTTAGAATTTTAGAATTTTAGAATTTTAGAATTTTAGAATTTTAGAATTTTAGAATTTTAGAATTTTAGAATTTTAGAATTTTAGAATTTTAGAATTTTAGAATTTTAGAATTTTAGAATTTTAGAATTTTAGAATTTTAGAATTTTAGAATTTTAGAATTTTAGAATTTTAGAATTTTAGAATTTTAGAATTTTAGAATTTTAGAATTTTAGAATTTTAGAATTTTAGAATTTTAGAATTTTAGAATTTTAGAATTTTAGAATTTTAGAATTTTAGAATTTTAGAATTTTAGAATTTTAGAATTTTAGAATTTTAGAATTTTAGAATTTTAGAATTTTAGAATTTTAGAATTTTAGAATTTTAGAATTTTAGAATTTTAGAATTTTAGAATTTTAGAATTTTAGAATTTTAGAATTTTAGAATTTTAGAATTTTAGAATTTTAGAATTTTAGAATTTTAGAATTTTAGAATTTTAGAATTTTAGAATTTTAGAATTTTAGAATTTTAGAATTTTAGAATTTTAGAATTTTAGAATTTTAGAATTTTAGAATTTTAGAATTTTAGAATTTTAGAATTTTAGAATTTTAGAATTTTAGAATTTTAGAATTTTAGAATTTTAGAATTTTAGAATTTTAGAATTTTAGAATTTTAGAATTTTAGAATTTTAGAATTTTAGAATTTTAGAATTTTAGAATTTTAGAATTTTAGAATTTTAGAATTTTAGAATTTTAGAATTTTAGAATTTTAGAATTTTAGAATTTTAGAATTTTAGAATTTTAGAATTTTAGAATTTTAGAATTTTAGAATTTTAGAATTTTAGAATTTTAGAATTTTAGAATTTTAGAATTTTAGAATTTTAGAATTTTAGAATTTTAGAATTTTAGAATTTTAGAATTTTAGAATTTTAGAATTTTAGAATTTTAGAATTTTAGAATTTTAGAATTTTAGAATTTTAGAATTTTAGAATTTTAGAATTTTAGAATTTTAGAATTTTAGAATTTTAGAATTTTAGAATTTTAGAATTTTAGAATTTTAGAATTTTAGAATTTTAGAATTTTAGAATTTTAGAATTTTAGAATTTTAGAATTTTAGAATTTTAGAATTTTAGAATTTTAGAATTTTAGAATTTTAGAATTTTAGAATTTTAGAATTTTAGAATTTTAGAATTTTAGAATTTTAGAATTTTAGAATTTTAGAATTTTAGAATTTTAGAATTTTAGAATTTTAGAATTTTAGAATTTTAGAATTTTAGAATTTTAGAATTTTAGAATTTTAGAATTTTAGAATTTTAGAATTTTAGAATTTTAGAATTTTAGAATTTTAGAATTTTAGAATTTTAGAATTTTAGAATTTTAGAATTTTAGAATTTTAGAATTTTAGAATTTTAGAATTTTAGAATTTTAGAATTTTAGAATTTTAGAATTTTAGAATTTTAGAATTTTAGAATTTTAGAATTTTAGAATTTTAGAATTTTAGAATTTTAGAATTTTAGAATTTTAGAATTTTAGAATTTTAGAATTTTAGAATTTTAGAATTTTAGAATTTTAGAATTTTAGAATTTTAGAATTTTAGAATTTTAGAATTTTAGAATTTTAGAATTTTAGAATTTTAGAATTTTAGAATTTTAGAATTTTAGAATTTTAGAATTTTAGAATTTTAGAATTTTAGAATTTTAGAATTTTAGAATTTTAGAATTTTAGAATTTTAGAATTTTAGAATTTTAGAATTTTAGAATTTTAGAATTTTAGAATTTTAGAATTTTAGAATTTTAGAATTTTAGAATTTTAGAATTTTAGAATTTTAGAATTTTAGAATTTTAGAATTTTAGAATTTTAGAATTTTAGAATTTTAGAATTTTAGAATTTTAGAATTTTAGAATTTTAGAATTTTAGAATTTTAGAATTTTAGAATTTTAGAATTTTAGAATTTTAGAATTTTAGAATTTTAGAATTTTAGAATTTTAGAATTTTAGAATTTTAGAATTTTAGAATTTTAGAATTTTAGAATTTTAGAATTTTAGAATTTTAGAATTTTAGAATTTTAGAATTTTAGAATTTTAGAATTTTAGAATTTTAGAATTTTAGAATTTTAGAATTTTAGAATTTTAGAATTTTAGAATTTTAGAATTTTAGAATTTTAGAATTTTAGAATTTTAGAATTTTAGAATTTTAGAATTTTAGAATTTTAGAATTTTAGAATTTTAGAATTTTAGAATTTTAGAATTTTAGAATTTTAGAATTTTAGAATTTTAGAATTTTAGAATTTTAGAATTTTAGAATTTTAGAATTTTAGAATTTTAGAATTTTAGAATTTTAGAATTTTAGAATTTTAGAATTTTAGAATTTTAGAATTTTAGAATTTTAGAATTTTAGAATTTTAGAATTTTAGAATTTTAGAATTTTAGAATTTTAGAATTTTAGAATTTTAGAATTTTAGAATTTTAGAATTTTAGAATTTTAGAATTTTAGAATTTTAGAATTTTAGAATTTTAGAATTTTAGAATTTTAGAATTTTAGAATTTTAGAATTTTAGAATTTTAGAATTTTAGAATTTTAGAATTTTAGAATTTTAGAATTTTAGAATTTTAGAATTTTAGAATTTTAGAATTTTAGAATTTTAGAATTTTAGAATTTTAGAATTTTAGAATTTTAGAATTTTAGAATTTTAGAATTTTAGAATTTTAGAATTTTAGAATTTTAGAATTTTAGAATTTTAGAATTTTAGAATTTTAGAATTTTAGAATTTTAGAATTTTAGAATTTTAGAATTTTAGAATTTTAGAATTTTAGAATTTTAGAATTTTAGAATTTTAGAATTTTAGAATTTTAGAATTTTAGAATTTTAGAATTTTAGAATTTTAGAATTTTAGAATTTTAGAATTTTAGAATTTTAGAATTTTAGAATTTTAGAATTTTAGAATTTTAGAATTTTAGAATTTTAGAATTTTAGAATTTTAGAATTTTAGAATTTTAGAATTTTAGAATTTTAGAATTTTAGAATTTTAGAATTTTAGAATTTTAGAATTTTAGAATTTTAGAATTTTAGAATTTTAGAATTTTAGAATTTTAGAATTTTAGAATTTTAGAATTTTAGAATTTTAGAATTTTAGAATTTTAGAATTTTAGAATTTTAGAATTTTAGAATTTTAGAATTTTAGAATTTTAGAATTTTAGAATTTTAGAATTTTAGAATTTTAGAATTTTAGAATATTAGATATTAGAATATTAGAATTTTGGAATTTTAAAATTTTAGGATTTTAGAATTTTTCAACTTGTTATTCTAATATTTCCATCGAATTATTGACTATAATATAGACAATAATTCGATGGAAATATTAGGATAATAAGTCGAAATTTACCCGGAATAATTCATAATTTCACGTACCCCCGGGGGTGAATTTCACCTACGGTTGAAAAATATTGTTTTAGCACTTATAACTTCACAAATGTGGTCTCAGGAGTGAACCTACAAACGTCCGTATTCGCGCGATTATTAATCGATTACGTCCGGAAGTCTCTAGTAGCATAGATCCAACGCCTTCAGGTGAACCAAACAAAAAGATGACGCTCACATCCAATAAACAACACGTCTCATGGCGTCAAAAAAACCGAATATATACACACGAATTCATATACACGCGACCAACACGTTAACATACAAATGCTTCAACCTTCGCGATAATCCACGCCACTTACACTCGCGTTCTCGCACGGAGCTATTCAAATAGGGTTGCTATGATTAATAATAAAATCCACTTGTTTTGAAGTCATGCTGCTTCTTTAGTTAATAACTTTTCTCAGCGAATTTTCACAAACTTACAATGTTCCACGAATGTGTTCAGTTGAAAAATACCTTTAGAAATATATAGTGCTCTCAGGAATTCATTGATAAGGTGATTTTTTAAGGATTTTTTTTGAATTTTAACCGATTTTCCATACTAATTTCCATATAAACTTTGAAATTTTTGGAGGATCCGTAGACAACCGATCGGTACCAAAATTTGCACAATTACTAAGGGCCAATAGAGCCTGGTGGAGCTAAAAGTCAAAAATTGAACCAGTCTAAGGTCCATGCCTTCAATTGGACCAATTAAAAAAAAATGCTCTCATATCCACTAGACAACAAGTTCCAAGGCGATATGACCGAGAACTCTAGTGATATGGGGTAACTCACTCTCTGTAAGAATGCACTCACTCCCTGTCAGAATGCACCGAAAACTAAATATCAGAATGGCGGTCCGTGTGACCATCCAAGAACACAAGCGAATATGTGAATGGAACCACAATTTTAAAATCGAATTTATACACGCGAGCACATCCCTCCCCAAGGTTGAGGGGTTTGACGCTATTGCAAACATCATCAAGCATATCGCGTGCGTTAGTGC
>NW_026683616.1:0-31000 GCF_030247195.1 Topomyia yanbarensis | reverse complement strand
TCTAAATATGTGTCGACCCAGTAGACGTGCTGCAGGGCGAGATCCAGTGCCACTCCATGTGGGTATATGATCTTCTTTAAAACAATCGACGTTCGGTTGCCACCATCGAGAAAGGATCGATCGACGCTCGCCAGCGAGCTGCCCCACTTGGTGAAGAAGATGAAACCTTTGGTGGGATCCAGCGCCATTCCACGGGGTTTCATTAGATCGTTTTCGGCGATGATAGAGCAATGCTGCATCTGACCAGAACAAACGAAAATTATCTCTCGTTGATCGTCTAAAAAGTACCAATTTCCGGAGATCCAATCGATGCTAATGTGATCGACTGAGTTGATGTTGGGAAACAGATCTGGCAGTGGCATTTTCCACATATGCGTTATATTGTCAACGCTGTAGCACTCGAACTGAGCGACGGTTTGGAGCTGAATGAGACAAAAGGTTCGGTTTCGGTGGTACATTTCCAGTGCTAGAACGTTGCTGGTCGGAAGAAGAATAGTCGATGAGTTGGGATGCTCACTGGCAGTATTGTTGATCACTGGGAATTTTCGCACTTCAGTCGGGGTAGCAAAGAGCAGTGACACAGGCTCCTCTTTGGGTGCTGAAAAATAAACAGATTTTTACTCGAATTTCAAATGATTTATAGTTGATTTCTTACCATTAACTGCCAGGCACTTGTTCCCATTTCTCGCATAACCGGTTGCACAGGTACACTTGTACGTTCCCGGTAGGTTCTTACAGATTTGATCGCAGATCCCTTCAATCTGACACTCGTCAAAATCTACGCAAAGACTTCCGTTCGGTTGGCTTCCCTTGGTACAAAAGCATTTCGGCCCATTCGGCGTCTGTCTGCAGTCGTAGGAACATTTCAACGCATCACACTCGCTCGTATCGTTTTTGGGACACTGCAGCTCATCGTTTGAGCAGTCCCACACACCGTCGCAAAATTTCTCTATATCTAGACACTTGCCATTGCTGCAAACGGTTTGCGTTGGAAGACAGTGCTTGGAACTGCGGCACAGCTCGGCATCCTCATCGGACACATCGATGGTGCGGAATTTTTCCACCACTCCGCAGTCGGCATCCCCGTCGCAGGTCCAGCCCCGAGGGATGCACTTGTTGGTCAGCTTGCACTGGAACTGTTCGTCCTTGCATTTGTGCGCTTTGTCTGAAAGGAAAGGTCGAGTTGGTTATTGTTTTAAAGCGTTTTCATATTTTGACATTAAAAATGTCTTACTCCACTATCTGGGGCTAGGTGTCATTCTAAAATCTAAACTATCTCCCATGTAACGAAACTATGTAAGGTTTGCACGCTTATAACTCCGATATTACTAGATGGATTTTAATCATTCATACACCAACCGATTCAGAAACACCTAACTTAAATATTGGTAATAATTTAATATCTCCCCAATAAAAGTAGACTTTTGGAAATTGGTAAAATTAAAAAGTTCACAAAAAACGGGAAAAATACCATTCGTGAGGCAGATTTCTCAGACACAGCCGTCAAAAGAGGGCAGCTTAGTTGCTCAATGAAACACGAAAAGTCATAAATAGAAGCAACGCATGTCCGTTTAAATCAGTTGTTGCTCTTATCCCACACGAGCAACGTCGTCTCCGGGCGATGCAATAAGCGCTATCGATTTTCGGTAACGTTGGCATTTGCACACACTCGCACCTAAGTGACTAAACCATATACGGTTAGTTTATAAATAGAGGTGACGCGTACCCGTTTGAATCAGTTTTTGTTCTTATGTCGAACGGGTAAGATCATGACTGCAGCGTCTGGGCACTACAATAAGCGGTAGACGCTATGCATTTTCGGCAGCGGTGGCCGTGTGCGGATTTGTCGGGTACCAGCATGGTGTCACAGAATGATTTGCAAAGTGGGTGGGCGGGGTGGTTTGGATTTAATTCAATACGGTGTGTGCTGCTTAAGAGTGTTGCGTTTGAAAAATATATATTTATTTTTATGCATGCGTGTGCGTTGTAACTTGTTAATCCATGTTTACGGCGCTTTGTAGCTGCGTAGGGTAAAGAGCCAATTGGTTTTCATGTTTCATATTTCGGTTGTATGTTTTTTATCAGTAAGGCATCTGACAACGTGCTTCTGTAGTTATTGCACTGTTCAGCAGCGTAATATTTTATATAGGAGAGTACACTCAGGTTTTTTACGCGGATTTTGAAATTTACGCGGTTTTCATTAACGCGTTTTTTTAAATTTACGCGGTTTTCATTTACACGGCCTGTATCCCCTGCGTGAAAAATCTGAGTGTAATTGCATCGGAAACAATCACATTCCCAGCAGAACTTTTTGTTTTCTAATTTCAAACACTTTTGTTTCGTACTGCACACAACGGAAAATTTTAAAACAGAACTTACCGTCCCAGCAGCAGTTGAAGCGGGTGTTCTTTTTCGATTCAAATTCAAGCCATGTCTTAAGCGTTACTGGACTTAAAATTGTTTTCCCAGTTTAACCAGTCAGAACATCTGTCCTACCCTATGTATTTAAAACACAGTTCAAATTGCGTTTTAAGGTATACAACAAATACGGTTGGGTACACTAATTTAAATTTTAAAATAAATCTGTTTTAAATTATGAAACAAACCGCTGTACTGAAGATATAATTATGTCAGTCCTATTACCACATAAAACACCTATATAACATAAAACGTTGCAGAATTGGTTTAATAATACAATGTTTACACTACAGAGTTATAACACGTTTTAATAATTAGCAACAAGAAAAATGTCACCAAGATAGCATAAAAACCCGTTTTAACTGGTAGTGCGAAAGTTGCATAACAATGTAATTTATCAAATAATTTCATTTTTCCACCACTAATCGATCAAGAAATACTTACACTTAAGATTGTTTACTTAAGTTCATTAGTACATTATTGAAAATTTAAATGGAAAATGAAATTTCATATTTTATGGAGAATCTGTATATTTCCGTTGGCGGGCGTGGGTTTCCTCATCACACCAGACCAGCCTATTTTTACTAGATGGATCAGCCAAATAATGCCAATCACCTAGTGAGATACTTGATTAATTAATAGATTACCGTTAAAAGACCTTCAATAAATTATGTTTTAATGGGGAGGGTATATAGCAAATTGTAACATATGAAAACAGGCGAGTGAACAAGAACGTGTGTCGATATGTGTGATAGACAAAAAAAGCTATATTTTTAATGTCACCGCGGTCGTGTCCTGTACACAACCCTTTAATTTTTTCTCTGTTTTTGTGTTTCGGATTCTCCTCGTTACTAGCTAACATCTGACTGGGCTGCGAGGACATCAGTCTCGATCAGTCGATTACTGTACACATGGGTCATTTTTTTGAATCTAGTATCTAACTAGCGGCCCAGTCAGCTGTTAGCTATTGACGAGGAGAATCCGAAACACAAATAAATATGACTTAATTTAGGTTTGTGTTCGTTTTTGGTTGAGGTGAAAGGCGGCTATCATAGTTAGTTATAAAGTTTTGAGCCATGGTGAGCCATGCTACTTACAAACTAACCCCCACCTTCCTGTAAACGCAATTCCAGTTGAGTTCGCCCGGACTTCACACTAAAGAAGCATGTTGTCAAATGCATTAGTGCAAAAAAACGTATGGTATATATCCGAAACATGTGTACCAATAGGATCAGTACCCTACGTACTTACAAATCGCCGAAAACATGACACAACGCGCACACAAGCATAACAATAAATTGTTACACGGTTGCGTTTCGGCTTCGCCTCATCAGAAACCGACACTAACTTTTTGTCGGAATAGATTAGCGCCGGCTTGACGCAAATCCCTTAAAACTAAAACACACTTTGTGTTTCAATCGAACGACTGATCAAACGTGATGTCCCGTCTGAGCAGAAGTTCTGTTTATGCCGATGAGACACAGTGAAGCTGAAACTTGTGTTGGCTTAGCAGTCCTATGCGAAAGCTCTATGCTATATTTCACCCTAATAAAGCATAGAACAATATTTTTTTTTTTCAAACGCAAACTCTCAGTCAGTACACACACGTCGCACCCTGCAGGATTGAACGCAATCCAAAACCATCCTACCCACCCATTTTGACACCGTGCTGAAACCCGAAAAATTCGTACATGACTCAGTTTTTGCTGAGAATACTGCCTCCAGCATAAAAGCTGAAGCTGCTTCGATTGATGTTCCTGAAAACTCCGTGGACTACATTTTTAATCACTTCTGATATGATTGTTACCGCTGTGAATAAGTTAAAAAAGCGTACTCAGAGGGATTAGACGGCATTATAGCTATGGTTTAAAGACACTGTATTGCTTCTTTTGCCGAACCTTTGTGCAACATTTTTAACAGTCTTTTGAATTTCCGGTGATTTGAAAACAGTAAGTCATGTTCCATGTTCTTAAGAGCGGTGATCGTCGGAATGTTAGAAACTACCGGGGTATAACTAGCCTATCTGCAGCATCAAAGATATTTGAAATTGTGGTAGGCACTTTCGTACTCTCGTGCTAGAAAAAATGCATCTCCACCGATCAACTCGGCTTTATGCCCGGATGAACCATAAGCACAAATCTTCTTCATTACACATCAACGTAGAACAGAAGGCAAAAATTAAGCCCGTACGATATTAAACCTGTTCTAATGACCCTGCCACTTCTAGTTTTCCGATCTGTTTACTTCGCATCCTTGCTCTCACTTGAGTACTATGGCTCTAAGTTTCATAACTTTCCCTACCCAGTAATCTCTAGCTTATTGAATGTCGTTAAAACGTAAAAAGAAAATGTGACTAACATAGTCGAAATAAAAAAGGAAAAAAAGTAGAAGGAAGAAAAGGCAAAAATTGATGCAATGTACAAGAACTTGAAAGCTAGAATTTCGTTAAATGACTGAATTCTTACTTGAGTGACAGAGTCCTACGTGTGCAGCTTGACTCTTGGGTTTCTTCTCAATTTACGAACAAATCTGGAGTCCCTCAAGGCAGCAACATGAAACCCCTACTGTTGGTATTATTCTTCAACAATACTGCTTGCTGTGTGGTGCAAACTGACATTAGTCGATTCTTGCCACGAATATAAATTGAATATCATTAGCTATGTGGCTGATCGAGCCAACTTTAATCCAATTCTAATTCGGTGCCACAAGCTTGCCCGTCAAGACATTGATAGACGACCTCTCTCATTCCTATCTTTTAAGATAAACGTTCCGGATAGTATAGAAGAAAAAAATAATTTCAGATGGTCTCTGGCCCGCTTCTTTTTTAGACCGCAAGACAAACTCATTCAAAAGAATTTCGAACACGTAGTATTTCCCAATAACAGCCTCACCAAACATCCCTCAGCGTACCCGTATGTGGAACTCCCCACGCCCTCTCCAAGCAGCAGTATCTACAACCGGCACATTTTGTACGAACCCCAATTCAACAACTACCGCCTCAGTTTCATCGAGTCGCGTCAACACCAACCCAGTTTCAGTTCAGATCAACAAACAAATCAACTCTAGTTTAAGTAACGAGCTATTGATTTACTATCAAAATGTTGGTGGTATTAACACCAGTATTACTGTCTACGCCCTTGCCTGTTCTGGAGCGACTTACGACATATACATCTTTACTGAAAGTTGGCTCAGCAGTAATACTCTTTCCAAACAAATATTTCCTGAGTCGTATTCCGTTTTCCGTCATGATCGTTCGGTTTTAAACAGCAGAAAGTGATCTGGTGGAAGTGCTCTTCTGACTGCTCGCATGACATATAAAATTCGTTTGTTATTCGTTTGTTACCACCCGCTGATTGTTCTGGTTGAGCAATTGTGGGTCTCGCTCACTCTTAGCAGCTTCACACTATACATATGTGTGATTAATATTCCTCCTAATCGCCTGAACGACATTTCCCTCATTGAGCAACATTTGAATTCGCTCGATTGGATAACTGTTCAGACGACTCTGAATGACCGAATAGTAGTCAAAGGAGATTTCAACTTCAGTGGAATTAATTGGATTCGCACTAATACATCATTTCTGTATCCAGATCCATCTCATTCAACCATCAACTCGTACATTATTCAGCTACTTTACGCTTACAGCACCATTCCGCTTTACTTGGGTTCATCCGGAAATGTGTTCCATGTACATTCGAAGATACCACCGAGAAGTTGACCTATGCCTATCGCAAGACTGATTTTACACAAATGAACCAATTTCTGTCTCAAATCAATTGGAATGAGCTTTTTCAGAACTATGATGTACACACCTCGGCTGAAACAGTTTCGAACATACTCATTCATGCCATCGAACAGTTTACCCTTAAAAAACTTAATCGTGGTATTGAACATCCTCTATGGTCAAATCGCGCTCTTAAACAGTTTAAAACAGCCAAAAGGTCCGCTTTAAAAAGTTTTGCAAGTACAGGACAAACCTGTTAAAAATAACTATGTATCTTTGTACAATCGTTACAAAAGACTTAATAAGTTACTCTTCAACACATACCAGCATCGCAGTCAGGGTAGCCTTCGACACAATCCTAAAAGATTCTGGAATTACGTTAATGAACAGAGGCGTGAATCAGGGTTGCCCTCCGCTATGTCGGTGGTTGGCTTGGAAGCTAATTCATTGTCGCATATATGTGAACTATTTCGCAAACAATTCAGTAGTGTATTCTCTAATGAAAGTCTTAGTGATCTAGAAGTCTCCGCCGCAGCTGATAATGTTCCCTCAAGAGCTAATGTTGGACCTCATTACACGATATCGTCCAAAATTGTGCACAAAGTTTGTGGAAAACTGAAGCTTTCAACTACTCCTGGACCTGACGGAATCCCGTCATTAATCATCAAAAAATGCTCGTCAGCGATTTGCCTGCCTCTCTAATATTTTTAACATGTCATTGAGCTCGAGAGTGTTTCCCACCGTTTGGAAATCGTCGTACGGTTTTCCAGTTTATAAAAAAGGGGCTAAACGCGAAGTTTCAAATTATCGGGGGATTGTTTGTCTCGAAACTGTTTGAGTTAATCGTTCTAGAGTTTTTGACACATAGTTTCAGCTCAGAAACTCATCGCACGGCTTCGTCCCCAAGCGATCTACTTGCACAAATCTCGTGGGTTACACCTCGTTCATCGCTCGGTCACTACAGGATCGATTGCAAGTAGACGCAATTTACACCGACTTTTCGGCCGCCTTCGACAAAATTAACCATCAAATTTCAATTGCAAAATTAAAACGACTAGGATTCTGCGGCAACGTTTTAGAGTGGTTCGAATCTTATTTGGTCGGCCGTAAAATGTCTGTTTAAAATAAAAAGCTGTGTGCAATCATACATCTTCATTCTTTGACGTTACGTCCGGCGTACCTCAAGGGAGTCACTTGGGGGCAGGCCCGTAGCCAGGATTTTGTTTCGGGAGGGGCTTAAAAATTATTGCATAAATGTATTAATTCTGATGACTTGAAATAATCACTGGAAACTGAACGTAATTATGAAAAGTTCTTAGTGAAAACAATTCCAAAACTAAGACAATAGACACTAAAAAACCCTAATAATATGTTGCCTGTTACAAGAAAGGCTTTAGTGCATCGACGAATTCAATTTGATTATTTTTAATTTACAAGTTAGAAATTTCTCTAGTTACAAAAATGAATATTCAAGAGTTCAAAGTATTTAGGGCTGCTTGAAAATGCTACGCTGCATGCTACGCTGCTTGAAAATGCTACACATTCGCTACACCTTTACAATTTGCAGAAGACGCCAAATTGGAATGAGTAAAAAATATCCAAAACCCCGTCTCACGAAACTTTACACGCATTTGCTAATCAGGAGAACGAAACCAATGTCGAAATTTGCTTCTAATCGTCTAATAAGGCAGGCGATTTGTAGATGCAGAAAATAGGTTCAACTCCTATTTTCATGATCAGGCGTCTTTCTACTATTACTAGTTCTGTGACTTTATCCGAAGTTTGCGTTAACTCGACTTTATGAAATTTTAAATGATATTGATCATGTCGTAATCAAAACAATCCTGAGAAAAACACATGTTTTTTCAGTTGACTCTCATGGGGAATGGGTCAAAGACTATCTTCGACAATATTATCAGGCAACTTAGAATAACTATCTTTTTATCTATTTAAGTAGATTCTTTTTAGGTACTTTTTATATCATTGCACTTACGAATTAAAAATATCGTAGACTGATTTTCCTAGATCCCTGAAACTATAGTAAAAGTCAAAATGTAAAATGAGTACAAAAAACTACTGATTTCACTACAAAGCAAGAATACCTTAGCTCTATTGACTTTTAACAATCTTGCAAAGCCGGTGTAACTTGAGAAGATTACCTAGATTAAGTAAAAATTATTTATTTGAGCATTTGAAGGTTTTATTTCGGAATTCGTGGGTTTTTGGACAATGTCAAATATATATTTCAATGATTCAATCTACTAATGCAAACTACCCAGAATTTAATCTACTGAGCGAAACTGCTCAGAATTTATTCACTAATCGAAAGAAAATTACTTAGCAATGATTAGTCAATGCTTCTAATTTACGTAAAATTTGGTAAATATAACATTGATGACACCATCAAAATAACTAGAAACTATAAACATAGATAATAATTTCAGCATCACTTGCTTCCGACACATGGAAGAGAACACATCGCCCTTGCATCTAATTTGCCGAAGAGGCTTTCTTTTAGAGTTGTCTGTTTTTAAATTACAGCAAATTATCCGTTTCCTGTGAAACTTTTGCAAAACTTTTTGTCAATTCATTAAACAAATATGAGAACACTAATCTGATCAGTAATAGGTTGGTTTATGAATAAAAATAATTAGCTCTTGATTTTTTTTCAATCATCATCAAGATTGGAAGAGATGATGTATGATTTCTTGAAGAAAGTTGTAATGTTTGTCTGATTACATGTTTGTTTTACCACTATTTGGGAAAAATGTTTCAAGTTGTTGCACCTAACGCAACGAAGACGAAATGAGAAGATCAGAGCGCAATTCGGAAAGAACTCGTGTTGAGTGTATAGTAAAGATAGAAGAGTGATCTTGAGTCGATTTCGATTGGTTGATTTTTTCCTCTCTTTTCTCTCTTATTTAAGATTATCTCTCTCATTTTATTCCATGACGAGCAAAAACGGAACGAAAGACTGTCACATACTGAAGACATGAAATCGAAACTCTTATCCCAACTTATTGGCTTATAGATTCAATCAGTCACAACATTTTAGTCCCTCTTCGTGATTGCCTATTGTTTTTGCCCGGTCCACTTTTAAAAGAATTTTTTTTTACACGTTTGTTGCAGATATCACGGATTTACGGATCAACAGTGTATTAGTGCGGAACGAATTCCTCGTAACAATGAAATGAAGCGTCAATAAAAATGGTATTGCGTTAAAATGACGCGAAACAAAAATTTTCTTCTCGGCTCAATCGTTCTCAGACAAATTGAAATACTTTTTGTGTAGCACAGTACAGAGAACAGAGTGTACAGTGTGCACTAACCTAATACAGAAATTCAAAATTGTGTGCTATTCAAAAACTTATCATTTAAAAATAACAAAGACCCACGACCCGTCTTTTATATATTTCCTTATGTAAACAATAAAAATAATATAACGAGTTTAAATGGTTGTCCTACAGATCTCGCGTAAGCGCTTAGCCATTGCATGTGGAAACCTGTTTACGAGGCGAGGAAATATTTTTTTCCTCACCAAATATCTCTTGGGGGGGGGGGGGGGGAGTTGTTCATTTCTATCTCGCTATTGTACATTTCCATGTCTTCATCGTAGTTGCTGCCTTTATGTTCGCGAATATCTTCCTTGCTTCTCGCCCTCAATAATTGCCTTTCCAATTAGATTCCATTTCTCCCAAATGTGACATTAATCTGCGAGTAAGCGGTATCTGATCTTGTAGCGGAACATTCATTTTCTCATCGTCCATATACAGGAGGATTTTAATTATAGTATTGTCACACATAACCTTGTGCTTTAAGTTATGCAAAATGAATGGTTTCGTCTGGGCTAATTTGTTGAGCGCTAAATTCCTGCCATGGTAGAACTGGATAGAGCCGGTTTCCGAAAGTCTAATCTCTATTTACACCTTCAGGATGCGAATGATCAATAATTTTATAATCACCGCATTTGGCTGGAGCACCAATTCTTGCTTCTGCTAATCACTAATCTCGACAGATTATTACAGCTACAATTAAAGTAACAGTCTCTTGTATTCTTCAGACAAGGCACACAATATAAAAGTTACTTTTTTGTTGTTCGCTTCGCACTGGCTCGAGCAAAAGCATAAAGCACACTGAATTTCGTGACCATTGCCTTCGGTGGTTAGAAATAGCCTTCTTTAACTTTTTCTCAATAATTTGTTCAAACCAAATGAGCAACAAATTTTGTCAAAAGTCGCCGGTTTTTTAAATTTATTTTTGAAAAATTTCGGGAGGGGCTTTAGCCCCCTAGCCCCCCCTCTGGCTACGTGCCTGCTTGGGGCCTTATATTTTCCTTTTATACCTAAAGGGCGAACACGAAATTATTGTGACACATTCAACAGGGCATAAATTTTTTACCATTGGGTAAAAATCAACCAAATTTTGCACACTTTCTCATTGATGTGTATTGTTTGCATGCTGTCAAACTCGAAGTCGTGTTTTTCGATTCAACGAAAATGGAGGTGAACCAACGCGAGTCGAGAGAACAAATTCTTTCCAAACACCTGGAATTTCCTGATCTGTTGCACCGGCAGTTGGAAAAAATGTTGAACATTCACCATTCAACCGTCTCCAGAGTGTTGAAGCGGTTCCAGGAGCGGTTGACGTTGGACCACGGCAAAGGAGCTGGAAGAAAACCGGGACCGGAGAGCAAAAAAAACGGAGGGGAAGGTGAAGCGGATGATTAAAGCAAATCCCAACGTCTCAAGCCGTGATTTGGCTAAAAAGATCGGCATGTCGCAGAGCTACGTTCAGAATGCAAAGAAGAGAGCTGGACTACATACATACAAGGTACAGAACTTCCCAAACCGCGATGAGCGGCAACAATCGACGGCTAAAACTCGAGCACGGAAGCTCTACGAGAAGATGCTGACAAAATATGGCTGCTGTGTGATGGACGACGAAACGTATATAAAAGCCAATTTTAAGCAAACTCCGGGGTTGGAGTTTTTCAACGGCAAGAGCAAGTTCTATGTGGACGACAAATTTATGAAGAAGAAAATGTCGAAGTTCGCCTCCAAATATCTCATTTGGCAGGCCGTCTGCTCTTGCGGACTGATGAGCGAGCCTTTCGTGACAAAGGGCACAGTAAATGGCGAGATCTACAAATCTGAGTGCCTCGAGAAGCGCCTTTTGCCGTACTTGCAGCAGCACGACGAAGCTCCGCTATTTTGGCCAGATTTGGCATCATGTCACTATTCTAAAAGTGTCCTGGAGTGGTATGAGGCCAATTCTGTCCATTTTGTTCCAAAGGACATGAATCCGCCAAACTGTCCGGAGCTGCGCCCGGTGGAGCAGTACTGGGCAATGATGAAGCAGGAACTTCGGAAGAGCGAGAAGACAGTCAAAGACGAGAAGGACATGTTAAGAAAATGGAAAAAAACTGAGAAACTGGTACCGGATGACACTGTAAAGACTTTGATGGAAAATGCGTTCAATTTTACACTCAAGGCTCCATCGATTAACTTTTCTTTTGATTTTTGAAGTAAATATATCTATAAAGCTACCCTAAAATTTTGGTTTGAATTTAAACATTATAAGAAAATTGGCATGACATTTTCGGTGTCATGCCAAGTGATGAAAAATGGTTTTTCGTGGTTTTAGACAATTTATGACCAAAATATGGAAATATTAAACCTCCTTACAGTGTGATGCAAAGCCGAAAATAAACAAATTCCACCAGTATTACTATTTTTCAATGTAAACGTGTTTTTAGAGTAATCTATCAGTTTGAGGAAACTTCGCATTGTGAATTAGTCTGTTTCAACTTTTTTCATAAATTAAAACATTTTGTTTCAAGTTCATATGGTTATTTTGCTTTTCTGGTTTTCTTATAGTAGAAAAAAAAAGTTTCGTAAATTCGGTAATAGAAATCTATCCAAGGTTATTATCGGTGTAACGTATCAATATGAAAACAGAAAAGTATTACTGATTCGCGGTATCTTGTTCTGTGAACTATATCATGAACACGATTTGTGGCTTTATAAGATATTTTGGTGATCAGCGCAGTTTTATTCTTCGGTCGGTAGGAATCATAAAGTAGTTCCAAGTTTTACGAAACAGTGTCGTAGCCAAGGGGAGGGGGGAGGTTGGGTGTTAACCTCCTCTCCAAAACAAAATTAATCGGATTGAAAAAAAAAAGTAATTGACGCTGACATTAAATATTAACAGGTCAGGATCGGTTTTATGAGCATTTCATTGTTGTTGTATTATCAATTATATGAATAGCCGCTAAGCAGGATTGGAGTTAATAAAAATTTCAATATTTCAACGCATAATCTGAAATGGTTGGTACAGTTGTCCTCGTTTCTTCCTCATTCAAGCTTCAAAACGATTCGTTGGTTAAATTGTTCATTAAATGAATAATTTAATTACCGTATAATATTGAAACATATTCATACCCAACTCTGCACAGGCCATTTTAATATTTGCGACATATTTTAATATGCTTCGATAATTAATGTTGACAAGAACAACCTGTTTTAATCCACCTAGCGGTGCAATTGTGCCTTTCTCAATTATGAACACGAGAATGTTTGCGTTGTTTATATTCATTAAAAGCTTTCAAGTGCATATATTACATTTTATTATTATACATGACATGACAAATATACAAAAAAAAAGAAATCATTATTCGAGTTCTAAAATTTTGAAAAAGAAAAAACAGCCACGGTAATATTGAACTGAAAAAAGGTGCGAAATTGGTAAAGTCCCAAAAAGTAGATTTTTATAAAAAAAAATTTTTTTGTGATGACATAAAATCTCGACGTTTCATGCATTTTAAAGATGTTTGGCATCAAAAATACGAATTCGATTTCTGAAATTTCATGGGGTCCCTTTGAAAAAAATTTTGAGTTCCGGCTTATATGGGAATTTCATATGTGACCGGAGGGTTCAGTCTATATTTCCGGACCCATATAAGCGATCCGTACGAAATTTTATAGACATCTGTGGGGATATTATAGTTATCATTTGGGACTAAGTTTGTGAAAATCGGCCCAACCATTTCCGGGAAAATGATGTGAGTTCGTCAATTTTAAAAGATGGCCGCTTTTCCCGGACACTTTCGAAACCGTCTATGGTGGTCAATGTAGTCAACGAAAGTTTGTTTGGCCATCGGTGACCTAGAACTGCAAATTTAAGTTGTTTGAGAGACATTTTAGCGAAATTTTTACCTTTTTTGCTTTCATCGGAGTATCGGTTTGAATCACAATTTGCTATGTGATCGCACGCCACAACCCATAACTCCAGAACCGGAAGTCGGATCGGGATGAAACTTAATAGCCATTTACGGGGGCCTACCTTTCATTTGAGACTAAGTTTGGTTGAATCGGTCTAGCCATCTTCGAGAAACCGATGTGACTGTTATTCTGAATTTAGATACTTCCGCCGGGGCTTCCGGAACCGATGATGGGGGCCAATGTGGCCAAAAAGACTTTGAATGGATGTTAGTGACCTAATACTACAAATCGAAGCAGTTGTGGTCATATTTTGGAAATTTTTTCACCTTTATACATTCATTGCAGAATTTATTAAGAAAAGTGAGTGAGATTGTGTTCGCGTACACACACAGACGCACATACATACACATACACACACATACACACACACATACATGCACACAGACATTTGCCGAACTCGACGAACTGAATCGAATGGTACATGTCACTCGGCCCTCCGGGCCTCCGTTAAAAAGTCGGTTTTCAGAGCAATTGCAATACCTTTCAATTGAGAAAGGCAATACATTAAAGAATAACTGCAGTGTTGGAATAAAATAGAATAGAAAATTCTCTACAGATTACAGAATTTATAAAATTGGTTTAATGAGCAATTATACTTAACAATTAAATTCTGTTTTAAAAATTGTCCTTGCATTTAAACCAAATGGGACGCTTATTACTACCGCAAATAGCAAATACAAGTATTAGTTACACCAAAAACATACTGGCAACCTTAGAGCGGTCTTTAGTAAGCAGTTGGTACGGCGTGTACGTTTCGGTGAATGCCTCAATGTTTCTAGCTATTAATGATGTATATTTGAGTGCTGAATGATTGGCGTAATAAAATTTTGCGTACTAGGTAATAGGACTCGTTGTCAAGTTGTGAGCTTGAATAGTGAAGGAAAATAAAATAAATGCTTGATAACTTTTCTACGGTCACGATCACATTCATTCGGAGCTGTCAAATTTCAATGTAAAGTATCATTAAAGGATTTTACAATTTACAGCGCATCTCCTTATAAAATAATGTTGGTGGTTAATCCTTCTAGAAGTAATTATAGAGAATTTAATCTCCAAGAAAATTTAGCTCGAGACTTAGTGTCCTCCGCAAAGTTTTCGAAAATACTACTTCAAACAACTTTTTTGAAGACATCAATACTTTAAATATTCAGAGTATCGAAATATAGTAGACTATATGTAAAAGAAAACATTTTAAACAAGTTATTCTGATATTACAATATTTGATATATCTTGTCTGCGGTTTACAAATAATAAAATTTACATTGCAGTTAAGGTATGAGTCTCAGAAACTTACAAAAAAAAAGTTATATTGAAGAGAACTGGCTTTAAAAAAAATTCCTAAATTTTGTTTTATATCTCGATATATTGCATTCATGTAGCCTCCATAATTTCAACAAAATTGTTTAAAAAGATTTTATCAACCACTTTGCTGAAGGCACCAATTCACTTACCATTTTTGAAGAGTAAATTTTCCACAATTACTTCTATGAGAATTAATCACTAGAATTTGTATATCATAAGATGCGCTGTTTTATGTTGGCAAACTTATTCGAAGTTGTTAAACCTTCAAAGTTGATGATTTCGAAATAATGTGATCTTGACTGTCGAGCAAGTTTTCGAAAATTAGAAAAGCGTTGAATTGGATTAAAAATTTTAGAAAATCGTTGAATAGAGTCATATGAGGGGTCATTAGAGTTTCCCTGCGACTATATTTTGGCATTTGAAACCACCTGACCCTGCGGCATGTCCGGACGAGTGTAAAGTAACTTTGTACTTCATGCTGTCGGTTCCGCGCTTTTCTATACTTTCTTCCTTCAACTCCTTGCTCTCTCTTCAGTACTATGGCTCTTAATATTGAGAAATATACTTCACCTTCCAGTCCCTTGCTATTTAAATGCTGTTACAACAATTGAAAAATTGACTCAAAAGGTCGTTAATAAAAAAAAATATGGGGAAAAAAGAATTAAATTGTTGCCAATATTTAATTAGGCGTTTTTGAGTAAAACATTTTCAATGTTAAAAGTCCAAATATATTGCGAAATGATGAATTTTTTTCCAAATAAAGTGAATTTCGTCACCTAATTCTAATTCTAACAATTGAATTTATTCCCAAGTTCAACAGGTGAACAACACTGGTTAAAGGACAAACGCACTAGCCGACATGCCTGCTCCTGAATCTCTTCAAGGTGTAACAAGACCACCACAACCACAAAACTTACCGCAGTCGATTTCGTCCGAGCCATCCGTACAGTCCGAGTAGGTATCACATTTCCAGTGCTGGGGGATGCATTTCCCATCGCCACATGTAAAGTGTGACCGGGGACAGGTCGCTGAAAGAGGAGAACAATTTATCTAATTAGCTTAATTGGGCTCATAGGGGGACATGGGGGATTGAGCAGAGCAATTGCTTGTTGAACGCTTTGGTACCCATAGTTATAGATAGTATAGGTTAAAGAACAGATTTTTGCATGTAATGTTTAGCATTTTTAGTAGTCCTTAATAGTTATTCTTGCAATTATATCGTCAATCCTAGCTGTAAACATAACATTAAAACAAATAGTTGATCAAACATTGAGTTTTAGACAATACTCTTCCTTGTGTAAGGCCCGTTTTTCAACTTTTGAGTCGTGACATTAAAAATATTAGATATTTAAATGGAAGTTTATAAAAAGCACAACGTAAACACACATTTTCAATCTTTGAATAATCTAGAGGACGAAAGTGGTAGTAAACACACAGTCTAGATCTTGATTTCGGTGAAAGTTTATACGAATTCCACGCTCGTACTCTATCAGGCAACCGACGGTAGATCGTAAAAAGAGCCAGCTCATCTCCACTAATTGGCCATTTGTAAACACTTAGCTGGCACTTTATTACCTACTGGATCGCACGAACTTGCAAAAAGTCGGGGTTATAAACTTTTCGACACGTTTTCCTGTGCGTATGCCGAAAAAGGTACACACATAAGTATGTACGTGATGAGATTGGCAACCCGGAACAATTCGCAAGGAAAAAGTTTCAGCAGCAAAAAGTTGCCCGGAGAGTAAAAACTTTTTAATTAATCGGTTTAATGTGTCTCTTCACTCAATTACGTGCTCTTCGGTTCACCGACATATATGTGTACATTATCCTTTCACATTTCCAATCGCAGATGGAAGCAGTCGGCCGATCGATGTTTGCTCGTTTTACCACGACGATACCAGTGCACTATGGTCCCAAAACTGTATTTAGGAAGACAAAACTGTTTGCGCCAAAACTGTTGGTTTTAGATATATAGTATCTTCGGCAAACTTTGTTAGTATTTTCTTGCCGATTTTTTTATAATAGTTGAATTAGGGTGGTCCTTGTGGTTAGGGTGTTCAAAGTATCAACTTCTTAGATATGTAAAATTCAACTAAATAATGTTCTACAAAGTTATAAATCAATCAAATTGAAGCAACTTTTCTGAAGAAACTATGTGGCCATCTCTAATGGTTCATATGGTATGATTTTTGCAATATTTAAGGTAGGTTGGCTCTTTAAAAATTGGCTTTCTATTAATATCTTTTTATGTGTTAATTTCTCGCTAATACCTTGTTCTAGAGGTTTTTAGAACTTTTGTAAATACATATTTTTGCCGAAACAATGAAGTTTCTATCTCTTTTGTTTGCATAGTTACAGGCGATTTTCAAAATAAAAATGGTTTTTTTCAAAGCTATATATCTTCCAACATTGCAAATGAATTTTCAATCTTTTAATTTCATTTGAAAGATTGGAACTTTTGTAGTTTTTGGTGAAAAAACTGCGGGAGCGTTATTTCTGTAAAATAAATAATAAATTTTTGAAAACGGTGTATTTTTCAACAAAAATCGTTCATAACTTTTCAAATAGACGAGATAATAACTTTGTTACTTCAGCAAAAATCTTCGCCATGCAAAGTTCTAAAAGTGTTGCAAACAAAGTATTTACGATAAATCAATGTATGAAGTGACAAATGAAAAATAGTGATTTTAAGAGTTTACGATTTCATCGCTCAATCTCTTATGGAAAAATCAACTGATAAATAGTCAATGTGTGTTATAATGAAAATCTATTGAATATATGAAACTGTTTGAAAACACAACATTTTACCGTACAACTACATGTTAGCGTGAATTCACAATAGTGTTAATAGCGTACTATAGTAAACTCTAAATGAAAGTTATCTATTACGAGGCCAATAAAGCAAGTACCGTCATCATGCATTATATAGATGGTATTGAATTATGCTTTATGAGTTATTCTACCAGTTAGCGATTTTCAGACCTCATACTTTTATTTGTTTTGAAGTAACAAAAAATTGAGAATCTTTCCTTAACTTACCCACAGCCGTCATTATAGATGATAATTAATTTATACTTTCAAACATTGCATAAATGTTGGAAAAGCATACAATAATTTCCGCTGTTATGAATAACAAACTCGTTTCAAGATTTTATTTTAAGATAACAAGACGTGAACTAAAACATTTTCTTTCTAGCACTCGTTTTGAGCACTAGTCCAAACCAAAAAGGATTTACTTAAGTGAGCATAGATAACTTTTGTTGGCCGATTTAGAATTAACGATAGTTTGCAGCTAACACTACTGTAAATCCACTATACGATTTAGATGTACGGTAGACTGTTCTTTCAAAAACGTTTACAAATCCAATAGAATTGCCATGACATTCGGTATTATCACACTCAATGACTATTTTTCAGTTGATTTTTCCATAAGAGATTGAACGATGAAAACGTGACCCCTTAAAATCACTATTTCTCATTTGTAACTTCATACATTGATTTATCGTAAATAGTTTGTTTGCAACACTTTTAGAACTTTGTATGGCAAATATTTTTGCTGAAGTAACAAAGTTATTATCTCGTCTATTTGAAAAGTTATGAACGATTTTTGTTGAAAAATACACCATTTTCAAAAATTAATTATTTATTTTACAGAAATAACGCTCCCGCAGTTTTTTCACTAAAAACTACAAAAGTTCCGATCTTTTAAATGAAATTAAAAGATTGAAAATTCATTTGCAATGTTGGAAGATATATAGCTTTGAAAACAACTATTTTTGTTTTGAAAATCGCCTGTAACTATGCAAACAAAAGAGATAGAAACTTCATTGCTTCGGCAAAAATGTGTATTTACAAAAGTTCAAAAAACCTCTAGAACAAAGTATGGGCGAGAAATTAACACATAAAAAGATATTAATGGAAAACCAATTTTTAAAGAGCCACTCTACCTTAAATATTGCAAAAATCATAGCACATGAACCATTAGAGATAGCCACATAGTTTCTTCAGAAAAGTTGCTTCAATTTGATTGATTTATAACTTTGTAGAACATTATGTAGCTAATTTTTTTATATCTAAGAAGTTGATACTTTGAACACTCTAACCACAAGGACCACCCTAATTCAACTATTATAAAAAATCGGCAAGAAAATACTAACAAAGTTTGCCGAAGATACTATATATCTAAAACCAACAGTTTAGGCGCAAACAGTTTTGTCTTCCTAAATACAGCTTTGGGACCATAGTGCAGTGCCGTCTTCTTTGAGCGGCGTGTGCTTCGGCGCTACTATGCACACAGGTGCTGGCTTGCTCTCGCGACCTACCCCATCCAACAACGATTCAATTCCAAAAGGCCAAAGAAGCAGGGTGAAAGAACGCGATTTATTTTTACGAGGGCAGCTATAAATTAATTGAAATTTATCGTTCTAATCACGCCGGGTACTGAATCACTCAGCCTCGCACCGTGCTTCGCTGGAATTCCGGCCGAGGCGAGAAGTTTTGGCGGAGTGTTGAACGGTTTTGATATTTTTTTACAGGCTGTAAATTAGGAACTTTTTCTCTGCTGGTGTGATGTATTTGTTTTTTTTCCCAATAGGGATATTGAGCAGTCATACTGATTGCAACTCGGATGATTGAGAACCTATGGCAAGCCAATGTATTTTAACAAAGTTAGAGCGATTTGTATTTTTTGGCCCAAAAGGTTATACTATATATTGAGCTTCTTCTTCTATATTTGCAGACATTTTTTCCCTTTTTCGATTTCTAACAATATTTAATAATCAAAGGAAGAGTAATGAAAGATAAATAGTTTTTAAGAGCCATAGTAGTCAATTTTGAACAAGATTTTGAAAATAGAAAAATTGATAAAGCATTGCTAATTGAACGTCATTAGGATATGAAAAAATACTTGCATCTGACAGCATCCTATTTGACTAATCATAAAACACAATCGTTCATAAACCATACAAATAAAAAAAAACTCGTGCACTCATCCCACTTAACCGACATCATCTATCAAGAGTAAAAAAAAAATACTAAAGCACTTCTATACGTCCGATTCATTCGATTGAGTTCAACAACCATTCAACTTCGTCACGTGCAGCGCATCTAAAACAAAGTCATCAAACAACAACGCGTCAAGTTCATCGTCACATCATCACAACACACCCACACTCATTATCCAAAACGGGCCTCCACTCTCGCATATGCAGCGGTTAGTAGTGCACTTGTTTTGTTTTTTTCTCCTATTTGTTCTTAACGACGATGACAAAGAGGCATTTAAAATCAACACTTGGTCATAAAGTCGGCTTCGCAACGTCATCATCGGTTGTGCGCTCTGTGTATGTATGTATGCATATATGTAGGTATATAGCTACCACGTCATAAACAAATCAGCTGTATAGCTAGACCGTGACGAGCAGAGATGCAGCCACATGGCACACTCATGACGAGTATCGGCGGGGCTTGGCAGCATCTCAATTTGCCAAGTCGTCTGCGCTGTAGGCATGTGTAGTGGCTTCTGCCACGCGACATCATGCTTCAATCAGAGTGGATGACATGCGGAATGTTTGTCGAACAGTAGGACACGCTTCGCTTTCATGTTAGTCATTGTACGTGTGAGTACCGTCGAATTGCGTGTCTTTGAACTTTGTCAATGTGAGTGCCACCACTAGAATATAAATTAATGGTGCCGTCTTACAATGAGATTCTTGTGGTAATCCTGAAAATAACTGTTTTAATAAATTACGTCGTTCTATTATATTAAATACGTGGAAAACGGATGCATAACAATTTTTTTTTGTCGAGAGTTGTCCTACTGGAGCTGTAGAGCTAGGTTCTCGGAAGGGCTCCCCGTCAGAATCACATACTACAATTTGCAGACGAGACAGGCAATGTCGCCCACTAAAACACTACTTTAAGCCAATTGTAGCGAGCCGTGATTCTGAATGTGATATTCATTGTACGGTTCAGGGATGTGCGAGCGTAGGGATTCGCGATCGCGTGTATCATCGCGAAGGGCTCGAGCATTTATACGTTAACGTGTTCTATCGCGTGTGCGTTTGTAAGTCGCGTGTGTTAACGTGTATGTAACTTCGCGTGTATAAATTCTATTTTATAACCGTGTGCCTTTCGCATATTCGCGTGTGTTCTTGGATAATCGCGCGCGGACCGTGAATCTAATACTTTATTTTTGGTGTACGATTCAGATGCTAAAAGAAAGTGAGATCTTCCATTTCACCAGAGTTCCCGGTGATGTCGCATTGAACGTGTTGTCTAGTGGATATGAGCTTTATTTTTTGATTGGTCCTACTGAATGTATGGACCTAAGTTATTAGGACAGAGAGTAATGGTTTCCGGACGTGACCGATTCATGAGCGCACGAAAACGGACGTTTGTAAGCGTTTGAGACAGCGTTTGAAACGTCGAAAGTACTAAAACATTCTCCTTATTACCGGGGTTCAAGTTTGCGCGATCGCGAACGTAGGTATGCGTTGTTAATCGCGAAGGGCTTAAGCGTTCGTATGTTAACGCGTTTGTCACGTGTGCTCGCGTTCATGTGACTTCGTGTGTACAAACTGGATGTTGTAACCGTATCCCGAGCAATCGAAAAGCCTATAATACCCCTATGGTGATGGGGTTCGACATGGGTGTTTGAAATGGGTTCGAGGCATGAAAACACCATCACCATGGTCCGGTAGATCCCATATAATACCATATGTTGGTGTATTTAAGGGTTATCGAGACCTTTTTTATGGTGTCTTGACGATTGTGAATTTTGTCACGGACCATATTTAAGGGCTTTTCCAGAGGCTATGTGGTGTGTGAACCCATGCGTATTTACTCGGGATGACCATTCCTATATACTCGTGCGTTCTTGGATGGTCAAGCGGACCTTCATTCTGTTAGTTAGTTTTCGGTGTACAATTCACATTCTGACAGAGAGTAAGTTACCCCATATCACTAGAGTCCTCGGTCATGTCGCCATGTAACGTGGTGTCCAGTGGATATGAGATTTTTCTTTTTTTTTTAATTGGTCCAATTGAAGGACCCAGTCTGCTGATATCAAGGATTGAAACATCCGGAAGTGATCGGAGTTTTTAGGTTCACGCTTGAGACCGCGTTTGAAAATTTATAAGAGCTGAGACATTCACTTTATCACCGGCATGTTTTCATGTTTGCGAGATCGCGGGTGTAGGTGCGTGAATGGTCGCGAAGGGATCAAGCATTTGTATATTAACGTGTTTGTCACGTGTATGTGACTTCGTGTGTATAATTTTGATTTTATATTGATGTAATGTGTATTCTTGTTTGATCGCGCGCGAACCGTTAATCTGATGCTTAATTTTTGGTGTATGGTACGGATGGTAGAAGAGAGTTTGTTTCCCATATCACTAGAGTTCCAGGTCATATAACGTGAGGTTTAGTGAATATGAGTGTCACTTTTTTGATTGGTTCAACTGAAGACATTAGTCCATACTGCTAAGACCGAGGTAAGACTTCCGGACGTGACCGTTTCATGGTCGCGTGAGTGGTGGGTTAATGTTTGAGACCGCGTTTGGAAGTTTACAGATCCTACGTTTACTTAACTACAGGGGTTTTTCATGTAGGCAAAATCGCGGGCCGCGGTATGTGTGGATTATTGCAATTGCATGGTCGCGTCTGTGGCCAGGTTTGTGTTATAGCGAAGGCCACGAGCGTTTGTACCTATATGAGCATAGATAGCGTATAGTAGAGATATACCAATAAAAGGAATCATAACATGCCGAATAAAGAAAAAAAGATGCAAAGAGCTTGATTAGAAGTGTATAAATTAACCGATACTATTTTGGTATACATCAGTAATGGAAAAGCAAACTAATAGATGTGCAAAAGTACAGACTAATGAAGTAGAATAGAAAAACACATGTAACATGCAATCAAACTCGTCTAAATGCAGCAAATGTTGTATATTTATCATTAACGACAATTGCATGCTGTTAGAGTTTCGTCATGCTATGCTGGCCGGGAATGGATGACTCACGTGCGTCGGTAAATTCATTGTACCGCAATTTATCCAATTCGACTTTCCCGAATGAATAGAACCAAATGCTCAAATTGATCACCAGAAGTATTAGCCACTATTCAATCATATACGCCAGTTCTGCATCCATTCCCTGACCCAACTGTCACAAATGCTCAGACGAACACATACATATATAGACATACGACTAGCACATAACAATTGTACATTAGTACGAAAAACTACGATTATTACAAAGCGACAACTAATAGGTTTCTACTTATGTATTTATTAAATTAATTTACTTATTAATTTAATTTAATTATTAAATTAATTTAATTAGTATATGCACGATGACGAATTCGGCCGATAAATGGACACACAATGGCACCCACTATGAGCCACGTCCTCGAATATTGCCATCAAACTGTGGAACAATATTTGCAAACACGATACATAGCAAAAGTCAATACACGACGACCCGCCAGTCGGTGACATCACCGCGCACAGACCAGTGGTTGAGCGTTTGTATGCGCAGGTGCAGAGCCCTCTCGGTCTCTTCGATGCACCACTATCGAGGCGTAATGCAATAACCATCTTAAAGCAGTTCTTTAACGCTGATGCACGCAATGCAGTTCTTTAACGCTAATGCACCCAATATACCTGATGATGTTTGCAATACCGTCAAACCCCTCAACCTTGGGGAGGGAAATACGTGGAAAAAGATTCATCACAATTCCAACAAAAAAGAAATTATTTTCGAAAAGCTGAAATTTGGGCGCAATGGGATATTTTTTTTTAAATTGTCCCATTAGCGTTTTTCTATTTGCTAAAACTTGAACGTAGATGTGCGTAGATTATTGCTATTGCATATTCGTGTTTGTGTGACATCGCGAACGGTTGGAGCGTTTATATGTAAACGTGCTCGATCGTGTGGGTGTTTGTGTGTTCCGTGTACGTAATTTCTCGTATATAAATTAGATTTTATAACCGTGTGACCATTCGCCTATTCGCGTGTATTATTCAATGATTACGCGGATATATCTTAATCTGAATCTGATACTTTAATATTCAGTGTACGGTTCAGATGCTAGAAGAGAGTCCCATACCACCAAAGTTCCTGGTTATGTCGCCCTACAAACTAGTTAGTTGTATATGAGGATTTTTTTTTGTAAAATGGTCCCACTGAAAGCATTGACCTACGCTGCTAGCACTGACACTAGGGGTTTTCGGACGTGATGGATTCATGATTGCGATTACGTAAACATGCGTTTGTATGATCGTACTTGTTATAGGTGTTATAAAACTTACCCAATCACAGGTGCGTTTTTGTAATTGCGGGATCAGGGGCGTTGGTTTGTGTAGATGATCGCAATTGTATGTTCGCGTTTGTCATCAATATTGTATTATCGCGCAGAGCTCGAGCGTTAGTATGTTAACGAGTTTGAGTGCGTGGGTGCGTATTTGTAGTTAATAAATAAATTCGTTTGGATAGCCGTGTGTTTGCTTATTCTCGTGGACTTTTGAATGTTCTCGCGATAATCTAGTGTATATGAGTATGGTTCCGATCTAGAAGGAAGTGAGTTTCCCCATATTACTAAAGTATCCGGTCATGGCACCCAGAGACTTCTAGTGTATATGAGTTGGTTTTTTTCTGAGACGAGATTGAGCTTCCGGACGTGAACGATTCATGATCACGTGGGAACGGGCGTTGATGTAATCTCACTTGAGACCGCGCTGATGAATTCGTAAGCGCTAACATATTGGATGCAGCACTACCCACTAAACTGCTCAGAAAAATAATGATTTTTTGTAAAATTTAACGGCCCACCCCTGAGTCGATTCCTAGTCCCATCAGGAGTACTTGAACCAAATTTGAAGCAAATCGGACAAGTCTAGCTACCGGACCAACGTACCTGACGTTTGTATGTGATTTTTCCACAATTTTCATGTAGAAAACCCACTAGCTCGCGTTTTCACCGCTAGGTGGCACTGCATTCATCGCCTTATCACTGTAAGTGAAACTAAGATAGATAATTTAATTGTCTACAACTTTGTCGAAGACTGCTAGTCAATCCGGCTTTGTTAAAAGACGTTATTGAACTTTTAGCGAAGTTATGTCTCAGTCAGTTTTTCATAAAGCCTAGCAATGCATGGTTGTCTATCAGTACTCAATTCCCACGAACTATACTGTTTTGTAAAATAATGATGCTTGTTTTACAACTTTGCAGAAGACACCTAATTTCTATCTCCCTCCGTTGAAAAGTTGGTGTTGACGTCCTCTATGCGGTAACTTCTGGAACTAAAATGTTCTAACCAATATATGACTGGTGGGACCAGGAATCGACTCTGGGGTGGGCCGATAGGGGTAATTTTTTTTCCTGTCACTTTACTACCCACGGAAGAACAGCTGGGCTCAGCTACTCTTGAAGATGGCTGGAGGGAGATCCGTTCCGCCATTCGAAGTACTGCTATGCGGCACTAGGTACAGCGATTCCGAATCGAGGATACGACTGGTTCGATGACGAATGTAAGCAGTTAATAGGGGAGAAGAATACAGCACGGGTGAGGATGCTGCAGCACGGAACGAGACAGAATGTGGAGCGATACAAACAAACACGGAGCAGATCACGAAAGAAGCGCCAACAGGAGGAACGAGTTTCCGAAGCGATGGAACAACTGGACAGCGTAAACGACACACGGAAGTTCTACGAGAAGCTGAACAGTTTGCGCAAAGGCTACGTTCTGCAAGTCGATATGTGCAGGGACTTAGACGGCAACCTTCTTACGAACGAGTGTGAGGTGATTGAGAGGTGGAAGCAGTACTATGATGAGCATCTCAACGGCGAAGCAGCAGAAAACGCAACGGCGGTATGGCAACGGATCATGGAGCACGCACAGAAGACGATAGGATACCGGCCCCTGATCTCCAAGAAGTCAAGGAGGAGATCGGTCGGCTGAAAAACAAAAAAGCTGCCGGTGTAGATCAACTACTCAGCGAGCTATTAAATACGGTGGTGAAACACTGGCTAGAGCGCTGCACAGGGTAATCGCCAAAATTTGGGAGGAGGAGATTCTTCCGGAGGAGTGGATGGAGAGTGTCGTTTCCCCAATCTACAAAAAGGGTGACAAGCTGGATTGCTGCAACTACCGCGCGATCACACTACTTAGCGCCGCGTACAAGGTCCTCTCCCAAATTCTTTGCCATCGATTGTCACCATTTGCAAGGAAGTTTGTGGGGCACTACCAAGCGGGATTCATGGGTTCCCGCGCCACCACGGACCAAATATTCGCGATTCGGAAGGTTCTGCAGAAGTGCCGCGAATACAACGTGCCCACACATCACTTGTTCATCGATTTCAAATCGGCGTATGACACAAACAATCGAGATCAGCTATGGCAGATAATGCACGAGTACGGTTTTCTGGATAAGCTAACACGATTAGTCAAAGCGACGATGGATCGGATGATGTGCGTTTTTCGAGTATCAGGGACACTCTCGAGTCCCTTTGAATCTCGAAGAGGGTTACGGCAAGGTGATGGTCTATCGTGCCTGCTGTTCAACGTATCGTTAGAAGGTGTAATAAGGAGAGCAGAGATAGACTCTAGTGGCACGATCTTCAGGAAATCCGTCCAGCTTCTTGGCTTCGCCGAAGACATTGACACAATGGCACGGAACTTTGAGGAGATGTCGGAAACGTAATCAGACTGAAAGCTGAAGCCAGCAGAATTGAACTTGCCATCAACGTTTCGAAGACAAAACATATGACAGGAAGAAGTCCTAGAGACGACAATGTGAACTTCCTATCCCGAGTTCGGATTAACGGTGACGAAATCGAGATGGTCGACAAATTCGTGTATTTAGGCTCACAATAATACATATATTCAGAGATGGATCTTGGCGGGAAATCGTGCCTACTTTGGACTCCGTAGGACGCTCCGATCGAACTAAATTCGCATCCGCACGAAGTTGATTATCTACAAGACGCTGATTAGACCGGTGGTCCTCTACAGTAACGTTTTGCTATATTTGTCCATATTTTCCTCCACGCGATGCCGGGTTGATTTTGTTCCACTCTTGGTTCTTGAGGGCGACCCTACAGGAACAAGAAGACGGGGCACACAGCGAGCTCGGTGGATCGACCAGATAGAGGACGACCTGCGGACCCTTCGAAGATTGCGAGGCTGGCAACAAGCAGCAATGGACGGCTTCTGCATACAGCAAGAGACAACAAGGTACTAGCCTGAACGGTAAGGTAAGTAACAAATTGCCTTGATCACTGGAGCGTTTTATGTACACGAGATTGTGTGCGGATGATCGTGATTGCATATTCGCCTGCGTGAACATATTTGTATTATCGCGAAGGGCACAAGTGATTTTAAGTAAACGTGTTTGATCGCAGGGATGTTTTCATGCTGCGGATGCTAGCGTGTGAATATTTACGAGCTTGACTACTTTTATATAACCGCACAGTTGTTTGCATATTAGCGTCAACTTATGAATGTTGGCAAGGGTCGTTGTTCTCACCGAAGCTTCCAGCTATGACACCTTGAAACTTGTTATCTATTGTATATGAGTTCCTTATTTCAAAGTAAGAGCTCCCGACGAATACTGTTCATGATTTCGTGAGAGCGGGCGTTTGTATTTTGGCGCTTGAAATCGAGTTTATAAATTCGTAAGCGCTAACACGTCGAATTAATTATCGGAAGGATTTGGCGACTGCGAGATCATGGGCGTAGGATTGCGTGACTGATCGAGTTTAGGACCGGATTTGTATTATCGCGAAAGACTCGAGAGTTTGTATGTTAATGTGTGCGATCACGTGGGCGTTTGTGTGTCGCATATGTCAGAACGCTTGTAATTTCGCGTGTATTAATGCATTTCTGTTACCGTTTCGTTTTTATGTACCCATGTGCCATTGAGTGTTGCCAATGAAGAAATAGGATAGGAAGAAACAACGCAATAATTAGACAAACATTCAGTAAAGGTTTGATAGACTTACGCCGGAGCAAATTCTCATAGGTTCAGACATCATACAATCCCTTAAAACCATAAATATGATCCGTTCCAAGCTTCGCAGCCATCAAAACACTATAAAATGGTCTCAATAAAACATACATACACCAAAATATGGTTTTTATATGGGATTTGTCGAATCATGATGATGGTGCTTGCATGGATTGATCTCATTTGAAACACTTACAAAACACCATGCAGTGGGGGTGAAATTGGACCATGACCACGGAGGTATCATTCTCGGATGACTCGTATACTACAATTATATTATATTAGAAAAAGATATTAGATATTGTGGCAATAAAAAACAGAACGGTAACTGTACAATATAGTTTCTGGCATTTGTTGTAGCCTGGGCTAGACTGGTTCCATCTTGACTACTAGCTCCACCAGGCTCTACTAATACCTTTTATGGCCCTTCTTTTAGTATTAATCATAGCATCCCTGTTTCAAAAGCTCCATCGTTATACAAGTGTAAACTAGATTTGCCGCCCACCGCTAAACTTTGAATTTTTTGGAGGCTCCGTAGACACAAGTGATCGGTACCAAAATTTGCACAATTGCTAAGAAGAGCCATAAAAGTTATCAGTAGAGCCTGGTGGAGCTAATAGTCAGAAATTGAACCAGTCTACTGGGCAGCAACTGCAGTTGTTTGTAATTTAGCTGATGTTGATGAAGACTTTTTTTTACATTTTAACGACATTCAATTAGCTAGAGATTACTTGGTAGGAAAAGTTATGAAAATTTGAGCCATACTCAAGTGAGAGCAAGGATGTGAAGTATTCAGATCGGAGAACTAGAAGTGGCAGGGTCATTAGAACATGCTTAATATCCCACGAGCTTAACTTTTGTCTTCTGCTGATATGGGTCGAGCTTAGGCAGCATAACTACGAATCACATGAGTTCACTAGCATGTCTCCTGGCATAGACAGACTTGTCCATCATTACCTTGAGAACCGACATAAGAAAAGTCACGCAAGATCGCCACTGAAAACCTGTCGACGATTAGCATCAATGAATGATGATTTTTTATCTTTGTTTGCCTTTCGAACACCGCGATAGATTTATGAAGACTGTATGTTAGATTTGCTTGCAGTTGATGGTATTTCATTTGTGGTTGTAGAACAGGGTTGTCTCGTATTCTAGGTCAGAAGGAATAGGTTTGATCACTCGCATTCTCACTACATGATATGTCTGGGAGAAAATCTCTTGGGTTCATACACAATGGCTTCCACCTTTCCGTATTTTGACCGGCTATGCACTTACGCGAAGATAGACCGTGTAGACGCGCACCCAGTTTATCAACGTCCATATAAACGGAGATCTCGATTTTAACATAGTCACAACGATATTTCTCAGCGCTGAGTAGGTTGGGATATCAGTACCCCATTGTATAGAACGTGAAATTTGTTGGTGGTGTCTTCCGTAAGTCCAATATGCCTTTGTACCTTATACCACCGAAGTGTGTTCGTAACCTCATTCATTTGTCTTGGTATGATGAACGTCTTGTATGGAAAACAATAAAAAATTAGCTAACGGAACCATGCAAACTATTTACACACAGACTAACGGCGGTAAAAGCTGTAAAGCCTCATCTACCTTCTCATCTCGCCCAAAGCGGAAGTTAACACCGATCTACTTCAGTAAAACACGCAATTACTCCTACCGACCGCAATGTTGTTTATCCACTGCACAAACAGTATAGGATCGTTGGCTTCGTTGTAACATAGTGTCAGAGCCACAACAGATAAAACCGCTGCTAAACTGCTGTTTAACTGCAGACAACCGCCCAATTCATGATTACTGCACCTAGTATCTCGAAATTACCAACCAGCACACCCAGCGAAACAATCAGCACGAGTACGCTCTTTACTTTAAAACCGACAAGCAATAGCGCTAACGAAAAAATCCACATCACAGACAGACAAACGACCGTAACACGCAAGTACGAGAAACAGATAGAAACATCCAACAGTATACCCAAAACGCGAGCCATATTCTTTACATGCGAATTAGAGGAGTGCGCCGCGCCGCCGATTTCAGATAAAAATCGGAGGCGCGCCGCCGTGCTTACTATTTTTACCTGCAATCGTCGGCGCGGCGCGGCGCACGCCACTAATGCGAATAAGTATGATTCTAATGCGAAATATGCATTATAACTGGTATTAATGCATATAAAGCGTTATGGGTCCGGGACAAAAATGCATGATGCTGCTATTACACCGAAGAAACTTACACTATCCTACAATTGGAAATGCATTGATGAATTCGTTGCCGTTATCAGAGTATTGGTATTAAAGTAACCCTGCACTAATACACATGTAAAGGACACCTTCACTCGTATACATGTGCATTAGACTGCCCAGAAAAATAATGAATTTTTGAAAACTCAATCGGCCCACCCCTGATTCGATTACTAATGCCACCAGGAGTACTTGCACCAAATTTGAAGCAAATCGGACAAGTCTAGCTACCGGACCAACGTGCCTGAAGTTTGTATGGGATTTTTCGACAAATTACATGGAGAAAACCCACTAACTCGCATTTTTGCCGGTAGATGGCACTGTATGGATCGTATTATCACTGTAAGTTAAAATAAAAAAAAATTAATTGTCTACAACTTTGTCGAAGACTGCTTGTCAATCCGGCTTTGTTAAAAGAAGTTATTAAACTTTTAACGAAGTGATGTCTGAGTCAGTTTTCTATGGGGCCTAGTTGTGCTTGGTTGTGTATCAGTACTCGATTCCTACGTACTATACATCTATTTCTGGCATTCACTTGTCAAGACCATTCCAAAAATTCACATATTATTGAGGTGCGGGCCATAACAAGTCTTCTAGACCCGTCTCTTCTATCGTTCAGAAAATGTTCTAAGTCTTTTCCATTAGAAAGGAACTGCGTTAATTGGAAAATCCGCGTAATAAAAAACCTCGTAAAAACCGTGCAAAAAACCAGATTGTATACGATTATTTTTTGTGAATCATGCCTTTCGTCCATTATGCCTAACGAACATTACGCCAATCGTCCGTTATGCTTAACGTACATTCTGCCTGAAGTATTTATGCCCAATGTTGAGCACCCTGTCAGTATCAAGAAACCGGTTATCTTCCGGTTATCGCCGATACACATTTTATTCTTCAGCAAACGCGCTCCACTTCTCAAATAGGCGGTCTGACAACGCTGAGATCCCCGACGAGCGTCTAGATACGCGGGAGAGAAAACTAATTATAGTTATTCGAGGACATCTCGATCGATACAGT